>NC_136501.1:84504731-84794731 GCF_053919585.1 Euprymna scolopes
GCTGGGTTTTTGAATGTGTATGTGTTACCTTCTATTATTATGTCACATACTCCACATCGCGGTTTGTTGCATTTTGTAACTCCTTTTGTAGTATGTGGGACGAGTTTTGAGGAAGTTAGGATGTGTTTTAAGTTTTTGGGTTGGCGTTTGCTTTTTATTATTTTTGTTGTTTTAAGTATGTTGTTTAGTTTGTCGTTCTGATTGAGGAGGATAAGGTTTTTGTTATCTGTGTGAATAGTTCTGGGTTGTTTGTGTTGTGTGTAGAGATGTATGCTAGAATTTGTTCTTTGTTGTGTTCTTTTGGGGTTCTTAGTTGGTCTATTGGAATTTTTTCAGCCAGTTCAATACCTTTCTGTATTAGTGGTAGTGGGTATCCTCTTTTCCGCAGTGTTATTTGTAGTTCATTCAGTCTAGTTGAACGGAGGTGTCTGTCTGTTACTATAGTGCAAACTCTACGTGCTAGGGAGTAGGGTATTGATTTTAGACAGTTTTTAGGATGGTGGCTTTTGAAGTGGAGGTATTGTTGAGTGTCTGTGGGTTTGTGGTAGATGTCTGTGATTATTTTGTTGTTTTTTATTGTTACTAGGATGTCTAGGAAAGGTAGTTCTGTGGGGCTTTGTTCTAGTGTGAAGTTTATTTTTGGGTGTAGATTTTGTAGCAAAGTGTGGAGTTCTTTGATACCCCCCCCCCATGAGGTTCTCCAGAGGATAAAGCAGTCGTCTAGGTATCTTTTCCAAGATTTTATGAAGAGTGTTTTTATATTGTGCCCGTACTTTTGCTCTATCCTTTCATAAAGGGTCTCTTCTAGGAAGGCGAGTGTAAGGGTGGCATATGTCGGTGCGATTTTGGTACCCATTGCTGTGCCTAGTATTTGGATGTAGTTGTCTTTATTGAATTGGAAGGAGTTGTTATTGAGGATTATGTCGATGCTATCAATCACGAATTGTTTATTGAATCTGGGGTGTAAAGTCTGTGTATGTTTGTCAATCCAATATGCGATAGCTTCTTTTCCTAGATTGTGTGGGATATTGCTATATAGGCTGCTAACATCGAATGTGGCTAGTATAGTCTCATCGTCTACTGTTTGTGGTAGGGAGCTAAGGAAGTGTGTGTTATCTCTTACAAAACTTCTGACTAGATTGATGAAGGACTGTAATAGTATATCTATTAGGTTGCCAAGTCTGCTTGTTGGGCATGATGGTCCTGCTACTATGGGTCTGAATGTGAGGTCGTTGGGGTTTGGGGTGCTTATGTATTCCGACTTTTGTATGTTGATGGCATGTCTTACCTGGTTAGATTTGTGTATTTTGGGTAGCCCATAGAAGATGTTTGTTTTTGTTGTGAAGTTTGTAAGGAAGTCTTTTTCTTTTTTAGTTAATGTACTATTGTATGTTGTGCAGAGTTTTGTTATTTTAGATATGGTTGTGTCGTCTATGTTAGAGCTAATTGGTTTGTAATAATTTTCGTTCCCTAGTGATTCTGAAATTTTTGTTTTATAGAAGTTCTTATTCATTATAACTACTGCATTACCTTTGTCTGCTTCCTTTATAACTAAGTTGTTATTGTGTTGGATTTTTTTAAGTGCTTGATTTTGTTTTCGTGTTATATTACTGGTGGGGTTTTCTTTTTGTTGGGGGTTGAGGTTCCAGAGTGTTTCAAAGAAGGTATTTAGTTCTTTTGTGTTGTTATGTTTGTTGGGGAAGTATGTTGATTTGTTCTTCACTAGAGAGTCGTCTGTTGTGTTATCACTGTCGTTAAGTATATCTATGAGTCTAAATTTGCGTTCAAATTCTTTGAGGTCTTTCTTTAACTCTGTATGTTACTTCTGGGAATTGGGCAGAATTTGAGGCCTAGTTTTAGTACTTCAATTTCGTCCTTTGTAAGCGTCTCTGTAGATAGGTTGATGACTTTGGGTTTTTTGTTGTCTAGTCTGGTGTTGTCATTTTGTGAGGGATTCCTAAAAAATGATTGTGAGGGTCGTTAGTTTCATTGATTCGGTTGGGAGGATGGTTGTGTCGTTTTGTGGGGATGTATGGGTTATGATGATACCTGGGGTATTCGGATTGGTTGTGTTTGTGTGGGGGGTATTTTTGGGGTCGGTTTTGTACTGTGGGGTACTGGGGGTGGGTGTTGTAAAGATTGTTTTGTGTTGGGTGGTATCTATAGGGGTGGTTTAGTTCCATTGGGTTGTTACGGTGGGGGTTGTTAAGTAGGGGGATTTTTTGGTGGTTTGTGTGGGTGGGGTGGGGTAAGAAATAGTGGGTTCTTAGCTGAGTTGGGTGACGTGGTTGGTAGTAACTATTTTCGTATTGTTGTGGGAGGTTGTATCTTTTAGTGTTGTCATGTGGCAGTGGGTTGTCGGTTGTTGATATGTTGTTTTTTGGAGCATTTTGGTAGTAGTATTTGTGTTTGTATGGTGTCTGTGTTCTTGTGTGGATGTGTGGTGTTCTATATGGGAGTTTCACTTCTGAACTGAACAGAACCTAATACCATCACACAAAAACATGAAATGCAAGGTACACTCGCATGCACACCCATACACATACACATATACACACCCACACATAAATCAGAACCAACACATTAAAACACACACACGTGCGCGCATACAACCACACACAGACATAACACCCCTATCTCTAATACAACACACTGAACAATACCAACCCTACTTAACCTCGAAACCAACAACACTAGGAGACACCTAGAACCATAGTATAATATCTGTTCCAACACGTCGCTCCCTCCTCAGTCAGTGGAGGAGAACCCCCTCATGACTGAAACGACTATCATCTCTTCTATCATCCCCCTCCCATACCTATACCCCCTCCAATGCCCCCCTCTGGGGAACAAAATCTTCCCCACACTAGGAACCGATCCTGGGTCTGGCCATACCCGCATGGGGAGACAAATAAATAGAAACATTAAAAAATTCCCTATTTTAAATACACCCCTCTTTCTAAACAAACATAATATAAGGAATACCCGAAAAGACTAAAACGAAAAATCACAATACTAAAATCCAAGAATCCAGAAAATAAATATCAAAATAGAATGAAAGCAGCCCTACCCTTATTTCAGAAGAGCTAGTCCCCCCCTCCCCACACATACACATTAGTAACGACCTCGGACCACAGCCGCCTTCCTAAGGAAGCAAATAACCCCAAAATACTATAAAACAATATACACATTCCCAAACCAATAAAAGCAAACACACACACGCACACACAAGTGCACACACACACATACATAAACACACACACCCCCACACACACACACCCTACCCCACCCTAAAGGAAAAGAAAAAAACATTAGCAGAAAGAGATAGCGACTACAGCCAGGTCAACGTCTCAACAAGCCCAATAAAAGAGCAATAAAAATTCAGCATACCAATGAATAATAAACACTTACAAGCCTCCACCCCTTGGAAAAACTTCAAATTAACTACGAAAATCGCCATTTTTACATCTCCAACACATTTGAAAATAATTTCTGACGAGGACGCATCACAGACCGTCTGAAACGCGCGTAAAAACGATTTCAATGACTTAAAAACATTATTACAATGATCCAAACATAATTCTCAATGAAAAACCAAGACACGGAATAATAAAATAATGTTAAAAAATACACATTGTTGGTGACTACTCCCTTATTTAAATATACATCTTTCTTTCGTTGGAATTTCTTAACCCATTTTATATATATATATATATATATATATATATATATATATATATATATATATATATATTTATTGTGACGATATGTCCCAGTCCCGGTTGGAAAATCCCAAAAGGGGAATTTATCCCTGAAACGTGTCGTAAAATAAAATAAAATAAATGGTGTACGTGCCAGCTGTAAAATTATCACAACCCAGTAGCACTTACCAAGGTTCTGGACAGTACTTCCGTCATGGAATTTTCTTATAAGGCTCACGGTTGAAGCAATGAATAACGAAACAACACGATTATATATATATTCTATGCATGTCATTTATTGTGCGTTAAAAATTCAATAACCAAGACAAAATATTAAAAGAAAAATGATAATGAGAAAACATGGAGACAGTGTCCAACGGGTCAAAAGGGGGGGAGGAGGGGCAACACCTAAGAAAACGGTTCAAATGAGCCTCTTTTCTTTCCTTCCCTTTTCTTTTTATCTTTTCCTTTTTTTTTGTATAGAAAATGGTTAGGTTATTTTAGGCAGTAGAAATCTTTCAAAATAAAAATAAAAACAGTTCAGTTCAACAAGTCGATATTTGTGAGATGGGGGGGGGAGATATTGAATAGTACTTAACTGCATGCACATGCATTCAACCAATTATTGGATATCCGACAAAATTCAATATTCTGGTGTTATAATGTGAGGCAGTTCCATTTTGCCGACGTGCGAATCGTCGAGTCGATATCATTCAAAGTTCGCTTATTCACTCCTCTTCTATCATATTTCTTTCTTGCTTGTTTTCTCAACCACCGACGTTCGGCTGTATCTTTCCCATGTCTCGAACCAAGGTGATTTCATAGTTCTGATGAATTCCCTTTTCGGCTCCAGGGATAAAGTTCAGTTGAGAGAAACACCATTTCACCGTGAAAGTCGCGTTGCTGCTGCTCAACGCATTTTTCCACTCGAGGATATATCTCCTTCCGATGTTTTTGAGCCAAGGTATTTTTATAGTTTTTCTGTGTTCCCTTTTCAGCTCCAGCAATGAGGATTAAATCGAGTGAATTTCCAAGTTATCAAGCGAACCATATTGGCTGGTGTCTGTCGCATTTTTATTATCGACATTCGTCCGACCAGCTCCATTTCTTTTTGAAAACTGCCTTTTTGTCTACGACGTCACTCCCAACAAAAATGGATTTTCTTTTTCTCTTCTTCTTTTGCCCGCACGCTGCTTCATTTTGGAGTCGAGGTGGGGTGCCTGGATGGATTGTCGTTGTGACCTTGGCACGTGTTTTTGACGAATGACTTGGTGAGAGGATGAGGGTGAGGTTCTAACTCACTTTCTTCTATGGTTAACGTGTAGATATTTCTTTGCTGAATCACTCGATAGCAATGGGATGGGGTGGGGGTGTTTGGCCGACAGATATTCAAAATGAATTTAAAAAGAGAGGGGAGGAATGATCACCTCTGTATTATGCTTGATTTTCCCGTGACAATATATATATATATATATATATATATATATATATATATATATATATATATATATATATATATATATATATATATATATATACTAGCATTTCAGCCCGGCATTGCCTGGGTGTTTGGGTGTTTGAACAAAATTTTTTAAAAAGTGGTAGTAGGAAGGCAGGTTCGAACCCATACCGCAAAGAAAAAAACGTGATGTCTTTGCTATTACGACCACCGGCAAACTGGAAGTGATGTAGGTTTAAATTAAGACTAGACAATCGAAAAGAGGGGATGACTTTCAAAAATATTGGCAAAAAAAGCGACCCCTCTCTGTTGAAAAGTGCCCAAGGTATTTTTATAGTTTTTCTGTGTTCCCTTTTCGGCTCCAGCAATGAGGATTAAATTGAGTGAATTTCCAAGTTATCAAGCGAATCATATTGGCTAGTGTCTGTCGCATTTTTATTATCGACATTCGTCCGACGATGTGATGATGTGAAGAAATTAATGTTTTTAGCCAATTTTTCGGTATTTGTCGTCTGAAGGGTCGAGTTTCAAAACGATACTGGTCTTGTGAAAATCCGTCGCCTCTGTCGAAAGTTTTAGGCAGACATGCAAACATACATGCATACGTTTATATATTGGTAGCTCAAATTTTCGACCCAAACCAATTCAAAAGCTTGCCCTATCTCTGAATACTCTTTATGTAAAATTTCAAATGTTTAGACCAGAAATTGTTTGAGTAATTTGGTAGAGACCGCAGAGGTCAATTTTTTTAAAACTTTGACCCCTATTATGACCCCTTAACATTTATTGTTTTGGGCTCAAATTAAGTTATTAAGTTAGATCTATGTCCAAGGAACCTATATCTAAAATTTCAATTGTTTATATCGAAAATTGCCAGAGGAGTTTGGTAGAGTTCTCAAAGGTTAAATCGTGGAACTTTGACCCCTTAACAGCCAAATTTCTTGCCGAAAACGGATTACAAAGATTTTCCGAAATCTCAGTACCCTGTATATCAAATTTTGAGTCTGTAGACTGAAAATTGACAGAGTTATTGCGTAGGGAAATGTACACAGACAAACATTTTCACTTATTCTAGATGAACCATCTAGATTTGGAGGATCTACCCAGTCATAAAATCTGCTCTCATTTTTTTATTTCACTCATAGAATCTCCAATTTGTTTGTTTTTAATGAATATCTTAACTCCCTCATTATTTTGGTTTGTTTTTCAAATTGACCTCCAACTAACGTATTTAAATATTGTATTTAAAATCCATCAGCACATTCTTTACTAAACTCCAACTTCCAACTTAACGTAGATTTTGTTTTTGTCACTATTAGTATTAGGTATTCATGTCTTGCTTGTCTTCATGGTTGTTAAGAGAGGAATATTAATATTGTATATAAGTCGGGTATATCAACTAGTCATTATTTGGTTGAATTATGTTTGTAGGGTGCATTATGTTTGGATGTAAACAGGATGCATCAGAGACAAAGGTCAGCAGTATTCAGGTGGTTTGCCTTTTGAAACAATCTGCCTAGCATGGAAACTAAGCTTAATAGACATTATGTCAGATGAGAAATTTGAGAATACCAGATTCATCAATCAGCATGACAAATACATAGGTAATTGGCTGATTTTGACTAATGTCCTAAAACCCATTTTAATGAATTTTTTAGTTTAGTGTATCCTTCTTCACTGCTTCCCACTTGTTTCTTTATTGTCCAAAGATGAACAATCTTCTTCCATGTTGATTGATTAATTAACATATAAAGGTTTTCTGTTGATTTTTGGAGGACAACAAGGATGAATGATAGTTGCCAAAAGCAGTGTGACGTCATAAAGGGTGAATGGTTGTTACTAAAAGCTGTGGATGTGTATGTTTGTTTGAAAACAGCAACAGTCTAAATTGCTGATTTCTGCTTTATCACAAAATGAGCTTCTTTTTTTTTTTTTTAAATTTGCCAATAATTACCATTCATTTTTTTTTTACATTATCCATTTTTCAGGAAATTATTTTCTTGTAAAAACATGATTATCAACCAATGACATTTTACTTGAAATAATCTAACTGAATGAAATCAGAATTAATGAAAAATAACATTAATAACATTAAATTATGACAAGTGAACAATGTGAAACCTAAAAATGAAAATAAAAATAAACTGAGCAACTCTGAGAAAATAACTCAATTCTCTAGATTTATACTTTAACTAGAAAATTATGAATTTAAGTTATCGCCTTCCTTAGCTAGCCTATTTCCCAACTTCTTAATAAAGATGTCGACTATATTTTTCCAAGTGAGTTTTCATTTTGGCATTCCATATGTGGTGTAACTTGTTGTAACTTATTGGCTTTAAAGTTGTTTTCACTAAAACATGGTTTAAGTAAAAATTTAAGAATGTAAGTGTCAAAACAAAATCATATATTTCACTTGAAATAATTTAAGTGAATTAATCCCAATTTTTATTTTTAAGTTTGATTTTAATAAGGAAAATGCTGTTAAATGTAGATATTGATTTTATTGCATCCCATTTCCACTTAATACAGAAAAGAAGAAATGAAAAGGAAAGCATAAGCTAAACTAATAGAGAAGTGAGAGAAAGAGAGAGTAGGAGTAGCTTATGGAAGATGACTTTATATGTTCATTCGTATCTCTACCTCCACACAAGGTTAGACTGGGTTATATGCATACTCTGTGGAGCTTCACCACATGCTTGATAACAAAATTCTGCCATCCATTATGGTTTTGGGACAATGTCCTGTCTATGCCTTTGCATATTAACAGATTAACCTTGTGAAAGATGTGGCTCTATGGGGAAGTTCTATTTTCACCTCACATTATGTTAGGATACACGGAAACCAGTTGAAAATAGCATGCATTTTCTACTGATCTGTATACTTTTAAAATTCTGAAGCTGTTCTCAAGTTTCTTTTCAAAATCAAACTTTGTTCAAAACTCTCTTTTAAACACAAGAAACAAGATAGTTGCTTGTCGCTTTGTTGTAAGGGAGTGTGGGGGGGGGCTTCATTCCTTAAAAAATAGCAAAACAGGAACTTACCCTATCACTAAGTCTAAGTAAAAGGAGCCCTCCTCTACATTTAGTGTTAGCGATAGGGTAAATCATTTTGTTTTGATTATCTTTTAATACTAAAGTTACCCGAAGCTAAGTGACCATGTCCAAAACATTGACTGCCATTTTTTATACTTTGATAAATTAAATTAATGATAACAAATTCAGAGATAGTAAATATTACGGTCAGTTTCCATATTTAAAATTATATGGTGTGATAAAATATTAAAATTTAATGCAATTGCTAAAAGTTATTCTTGTAATTTGTTTCTTTTTTACACTTCTGCATTTTAGGTTTTTCTGTTTTTATTGTTGAAGACTTCAACTCGGAACAAGGGTAACAATCGATTTAAAAAAACAAACATTTCTTTTAATTGAAATTTCAAAATAAACTAAAATCATTAATTGGAGACATTTTTGTTAGATTTGGAAATAAATTAAAATATTTGTTGCTGTGCCAGGTTACCACTCCAAATTCGAATATGCTGTCAGCAGAGATCGTCATGCTTCAAAATACGTCACAACCATGTGTGCTAAAAATAGCAATGACTTTTTTCAACAATAAAGAAAACAAATTTATTTTAAGTAAACTAAAACAACCAAATCTAATTTCAAACCAAGATAAATGTATACACAGCTAAGAAACACTTAAGACAATTTTGATTGTAAAAAATCTGAAAATTAATTATAAGCATTCATTCTGTCTTTTAAGTCAGAGAAAGGCCATCCCTGTAACATGAAGGCCTTTTCATAAAATGAGCAACTTCTTCAGCAAAATTTGGGAGCAAGGAGTCTCTCAAGTCCTGACTTTGATGTGCTCAAGTCAAGTCGTCGAGCTCAGCAGCTGTGGGACTTAGCAGTAGTTTAAACTAATAATGTGATTACAAACTACTTGAATGCAATACACACTTCATTCTTCGCTACAGCCTAGCTTCTGAGATTTTCCTCTACAGCCAGTGACTCCTGTAACTCCACTTCACTCCGGCAGCTTTCAGCAACTTCGGCAGCCTCCTGCTCATTTCTACAGCTTATAGTTCACTCCTGCAGCCTCCAACGCTTTCAGTCACTAGCTCCAGTACCCGAAGATGAGCAGCTGCCCATTTCGGTGCCCACTAACGTCCATCTACCAGCTTCAATGTCCGTCTGCAACCAGCTACCAATTCTAATGTCCACTAATGTTCTGCTACCTGTTCTAGTGCCCACTGAAACCAGCTACCAGTTCCAGCACCCGTCAACGTCCAACACCCTATCAACGTCTAGCTCTACTCTTTCCAGTATTAGATCCCATCTACAAAACTCAGATTAACCTGAGGTACATCATTCTACCTCAAGGACACACAAATTTTAACCCTGTGACATGCCTGTTTTCGCGCCAAACGATCTTGGTTCAAAATCCCCATTGTCATACAATTTACCATTTTTTCTTGGTAAATAAAACACAATTCATATTGTCTTGTACGAGCCTTTTTCAAGTTTCACACAAAACACACATTCATATTTCAAGCTGTCATATACATACGCGCACACAAACATACGCGCCCACGTCCACACATGTACACATATTCACGTTCGCGTACATACACTCACATTCACATATATATACACACACGCTTACGTATACACATGTACTCACACACGCGAACACGAACACACACATGGACGACGTCACTTCCGCTTTCTAGGGAAATACACATGCGCAAAAGACACTCCAGAAGCGAGTATAAAACATGGAGACAAGCTGTTTCTAATCCTCTTTTTAGGACCAACTCTCAACTAGAGAGGTGGGGCGAACAAGCCGCCGCCGTTTCGGCGCGCGCGCACGTGCACCTCACACCCACTTCCTACTATGTATGGGGCACGAGCTAATGACTGTATGTACACATTCTCCCTCTTTCTCTCTCCATCTACTACTGGCCACTAAGAACACCTTCGCGTAGCTGACTACTAACTGATGACAACTCTAATATCCTCTTCCTTGCCTACACGCTGGATTCTTATTTCCACTACAACACTCACTTCAATTCCCACGCACGAACAAACAATAGTGACCCGAACTTGAGATGAAAACACATTTCCTATTCTTGCTACAACACCAGTCCTGCAACGGACATTGGTTACATACGCGCGGACATGTTATAACTAAAATGTTCATTTCTTTCAACAGCAAATAAACGACGTTTATCTTATCCATTACTTGAGTCTTTGTTTCCTTCAATTCCTATTCGTTTCATTATTCCTTTGTAACGGGATTGGGGTATTTATATATCCTAGTCTCCTACAGTCTTTAACTGTGGCTACCAAGAGTAAAGAAGGCCGATGAGCATGACAGCATGACGTCATTATCAGATCCACTTATAAGTATATGGTCTAGGCTAAAGGTCCCTGTCAGCAGCAGTTTCATCTAGTTTTCAGTTTGCTGTCCAACATGGTTTATTCTTGCATTGTTCCAAATTGCTGAGGAAATTATCCAAAAGACCCAAAAGTACATATATTTTCTTTTCCTAAAGAGGAGCAAGTCTTAATTTGGATACATGCCATTAGAAGGGAAAATTTTATTAGAACCAAATAATGTTATTTGTTAATAATTAAACGTGTATTTAATTAGAACTGTATTCAAGTACTTCCATAACGCTTGATGACATTAATATGAATTAAAGAAACAATACTATTTATTGCTAATACAGCAAATATTATGTTGATATTTTAACTGTTTATTTTTAGCCTTATAAGAAAATAAACCGTTAAAAATATCAACATAATATCTTTCTATCAGGAAAGTTGAAAATTTAATTTTGTTTTAGTTTTTAAAATTATAAACAAATAATTTTTACATGAGAATATTTGTCAAAATGTCTTTAATGATAAATAAAACATTTCATTGAGTATTTCCAAATATTTTAAAGTTCTATATTTTTTCTAAAGTCAGTTTGAAAATTATTCACCATGTGGCTATTAATAAAATTAGTGGTGACTGAATGTTATATATTAAAATTGTTTCTTTTTAGAATTATAAACAAATAATTTTTACATGAGAATATTTGTCAAAAATATTTTTTTAAATTTATTTACTTGCCTCCCCACGAGAGCACAGTTAGACACAAGGTCGGTTTTTAATGTGGGAAAATCTAGCTCCCCAAAAAGGGGTACTCTGAATAGGAACAAAAATAAAATAAAAATTGTCTGTCATGAAGGATTTCTCCTTCATTAACCGACGACAGAACAAATGAAGTGTAGCATCAGAACAGATACTACACTGTGATCCTGTACTGAAGATAAATGTTACCAAAGACAAGATAAGTTACTAATATTCCAACTGTGTTTTAACTTCCGTTTTTCTTTACTTCCAAACAAAAGTGATGTCAAGTATATTAGAATGAAAAATATTGTCTGTTTTCATTCTTAAAATTATTTATCGTTTGTTTTCACTTTTAAAATTATTCATTGTTGGTGTTCAATGGTTTTTAATTCTTTTTTTCCTAAATTCATAATTCAGTTTTATCAGTATTATATTGTATATTGCTTTAAAATTACTTAATTTTACATAGATAATATTTATATTTCATATTGAATAAAGTGTTGAAAATGAGTGGAAGTCATTTAATAAAAATGTGGGGACACATACCTCATCACCGGAGCCTGCAACATCCAGAAAGGTTTTAAAAATTACTATGAACACATTTTGTTTGACGAAATACTAAGACGCACACAATGTGTGTGTATTTTATTTACAACATGGAGAACCGAAGAGTTACAATAAAAGGGGAGAGAATCCTCACAGTAAAAGGGTTTTGGAAAGGGGCAGATAACCCTATAGCAATTGAATATATATCAACACTCCTCCTCAATTGCTGACAGTTTGCATTATAGTTTATAGAGTCCCAAAAGTTCCCTGAGCCTTACAAACTGTGTGCTTCCAAGTCCTTTAGTTAGCAGGTCGGCTACCATCTCTTTACTTGGACAGTATTCGAGCTTAACAGTTTCCCGCTCGACCAGTTCTCGAACATAGTGGAACTTTATGTCCACATGTTTGGCCCTTCCATGATACTGTTGACTCCTTGCCATACATATGGTTGACTGGTTGTCCTCATATATAAGGGTTGGTGTTACTGGAGATCCTAGCAAGGCACTTTGAAGATTCTGCATCCAAACAGCCTCCTGTGCTGTACTTGCCAATGCCATGTACTCAGCTTCGGCTGTTGATAGAGCAACACAGGTTTGCCTTTTGCTTCTCCAGCTGACTGCCGCACCACTCAGCTTAAAAACATATCCAGATGTTGATCTGCGATCATCCAAATTACCAGCCCAGTCAGCATCGGAGTACCCCAGGCTTTCTTCTTGTCATAAAGTAAACCATATCCTTGTGTACCGTTTAAGAACGGGAGGATATGTTTCACAGCCTTCCAGTGTTCCATTATAGGTTGAGAGCAGAATCTCGAAACATTTCCAACGGCATGAGCAATATCCGGTCGTGTCCTTGTCGACAGGTACAATAGGCTCCCAACTGCAGACTGATACAACTCTTTGTTGACCAGTTTACTTGTTTCCGTTGCCTTCATCAATTTTGTTCCGGGATCAATTGGAGTAGACACAGGTTTGGAATTCTCCATCTGGAACTTTCTCAAGACATCTGCTGTGTATGTAGGCTGTCCAATCCATATTTTTCCTGCTTCGGGATAAATAATCTTCACACCCAAAAAATGGTGTAGTTTTCCCAAATCTTTTATTTTGAAAATCTTTGATATCGCTTTCATGAAATCTTCAATAAGACTTGTGGATTTACATGCCACAATGATGTTATCAACATAAACAGCTGTTATGAAAATGTCTCCTCCTGAAGAGTTTATGTAGATGCAAGGATCATTTTCCAACTGTATGAAGTCCATCTTCTTCAGCTGACCATGCAGTGCATCATTCCAACATCTTGGGGACTGCTTCAAGCCATAAATACTTCGCTTCAATTTAAAGACAAGATGTTCCTTGCCTTTAACTTTGAAACCCTCTGGCTGCCTCATGTAGATTTCCTCCTTCAGCTCTCCATTCAGGAAAGCAGTGGCTATGTCCAATTGATGCAGCTTCAGATCATGCTGTGCTGCTAGTGCAATAACTGTTCGCACCGATTCAAATCTCACAACTGGGCAGAAAGTCTCGTCATAATCGATTCCTTGCTTCTGAAGAAAACCTTGAGCTACAAGTCGAGCTTTATAGTGTTCCATATTACCATCAGCATCGTATTTTCGCTTGAACACCCACTTGCTACCAATAGTTTTTTGTCCACTGGGCAATTCCGTCAGGTCCCATACTGTATTAGAATGTAAGGAAGAAATTTTGTTATTCATTGCCTTCAACCATTCATTCTTTTCAGGACCAGAAAGTGCTTCCTTCATGGTCAATGGGTCATTTAAGTTATGAGCCATGTAAACCCATTCACCATACGGATCTGGGGTTTTCTTTAGCCTTGATGATCTTCGGGGTCCTGTTAGCTCTTGTGGGTTGTCTTCATCATCGGAGCTATCTTGGTGTCCAATTTCTACCAGAGATGGATTTACAATTTCTTCTTTCTCCTCTTCAGCTATTGAACCTGATTCATTGAAGATGACATCTCTGCTATGGAACACTCTGGATTTTCTGGTATCAAAGAGTCGATACCCTTTTATACCAATCCCGTAACCAAGGAATTTGCACTTCTTTGCTTTTGAGTCCATTTTGAATCTTTCATCCTTCGGTACATGGACAAAAGCATCACATCCAAAAATGCGTAGGTGTTTCACATTAGGCTTACGTCCCTTCAGCACTTCATATGGTGTCATACCTTCTACTGCATTTGTTGGGCTCCGATTTCTAATATACGAAGCCGTTGATAATGCCTCAGCCCAAAATTTCTTAGGCCGCTTAGAATCCGATAGCATTGATCGAACCATCTCCACCAATGTTCGGTTCATCCTCTCTGCAACACCATTTTGTTCTGGCGTTTTTGGAACAGTATACTCGTGCTTAATCCTCTCCTTCTTCAGGTAGTTTTCAAATTCTTTTGAAGTATACTCTCCTCCATTGTCGGTTCGTAAAACCTTTATATTTTTACCAGTGAACTTTTCCACCATAGTTTTCCATTCACTGAATTTTTGGGGGACATCTCGTTTGTTTTTGAGCACATATATTCACACAAATCTGGATTTGTCATCAATGAACGTGACAAAATATTCGGCACCACCAAGCGATTTTGCCTCTATCCTTCCACAAACATCGCTATGCACAATTTCAAGAAGCTGAGTTGCTCGCTTTCCTCCAGATTTTGGAAACGATGAACGATGATGTTTTCCATCCAAGCAAGGCTCACAAAACTTAATTTCCTTGTTTATATTATAGTCAAGGCCAGTAACTAGTTGGTCTTTTACTAGTTTTTGCAAGTTCTTTTCTCCAAGGTGGCCAAAGCGTCTATGCCAAATCTCCTCCTTTGTGTTACCATCTAAACAGGAGTTTGCTGCATGGGTTGATTCATTTATATCAGAACAGTTTAAATAATAAAGGTTCCCAATTTTGAAACCTGTAGCCACCACCTTTTGCTTGTTGTCTAAAAATTGACAATTTAAGTCACTGAAGATACAGGTTTTTCCAGATTTAGTGGCTCTGGACACACTCAAAAGATTGTAGGACAATTTAGGAACATATAAGGTCTCATACAACTTGCATTTCTGGTGTTTCCCATCCGGTACACCCACTTTTAGCTCTATTGTTCCTGTTCCTATTGCCTCAACTGAGAATCCATCACCAAGGGTTATTTCCTCAGCTACATCCAATTTTCGAAAGTTAGAAAATTTTTCAATATCACTACACATATGACATGTGGATCCAGAGTCCACAATCCAGTCACTCCTTTTTCCATTAGACAATAATGCATGATGTGTAAAAAGTCCAATACACTCACCCTCACCAGAGTCGCTGGAGTTGTCCTGTATTTTCTTAGTAAAGAAAACTTTCTTTCTTGGAGGGTTCGACTTAACATTCTTTGTTTCAAGTAAACGGCAGTCACATTTAATATGTCCATTTTTTCCACAGTGAAAACATTTAGGTCCCCGTTTGTTGACATGATGTTTTAATGTCATGGCTTTCAATTCCGTACTGTTAATTTCCCTCTCTTTAATTTTGCTTTCTTCATGCAACAATCGTTCAGTCACTAACACCCATTTAGGAACGTCTTGACTTGCTTCAAGTGCTGTTACCAACATATTATAATCGTCTGGGAGAGTAGCCAGAAGGTGAACAACTCTATCCTCCTCGTCAATGTAATCGCCAATGAAGCCAATTCGTCAAATAATTCCATCATAGTCTTTATGTGTTCATGGACAGAGTCGCCGTCTTTTAATCTAAGGGAGTATAATTTTCTTCTCAGCGCTAGTTTATTTGCCCATGTTTTCTTTTGAAATTGGTCTGCCAATTTCTTCCACACAACTGCAGGGTCGTCAGGGTCTCCAATTAAATACAGTAGTGAGGTTTCTACTGAGAGCACAATAGTCGCTAAAGCCCGGTCTCTTCTCGATAAATATTTCACGTGGGATGCTGGCTCATTTCGTTTGTCCGGAACAATTTCTGTTTCATTAACTATATTCCATAGTCCATCCTTAATTAATGCCATTTTGCATTGGACCTTCCAGGTATTATAGTTTGAACCATTTAGTGAAACCAAGTTGCTTGGTTTTGTTTCCATTGTTATTTAACTTAAAAGAAAAAAAACAATACAAAACTTTGACGACAAGAAAAAAAAATCCAAGATGGCGAAAAATTACCACACGTGTTTGCTTCACTATTATTTTCAAGACGTTATCACGTAGACTGGGCCCATAACCAATGTTGAAAATGAGTGGAAGTCATTTAATAAAAATGTGGGGACACATACCTCATCACCGGAGCCTGCAACATCCAGAAAGGTTTTAAAAATTACTATGAACACATTTTGTTTGACGAAATACTAAGACGCACACAATGTGTGTGTATTTTATTTACAACATGGAGAACCGAAGAGTTACAATAAAAGGGGAGAGAATCCTCACAGTAAAAGGGTTTTGGAAAGGGGCAGATAACCCTATAGCAATTGAATATATATCAACATAAAGTTCAGTTTTAGTATTAATCGACTGGGTTCCTTTTTCTTTTTAAAAATGTGTCATTGCTCTTTTTCAAATTGCCTTCATAGTACTGACAGTCTGACAAATCATACCTACATTGCCTGTAGGAATTTTTCAGTTAACAAGCCTTCTTACTCTCGGTGGCCGTGTCTAACCAATCATCTATGTTTATCATCTTTTTTCTATTGTTGTTACCTTTTTGTCTTTTTTTTTTTTTGCATGAGCATCACCACTTATCAAGGCCTAAAGACCACTCGAGGGTAAGGTTAAGAGTGTACAGTAGTCAATTGAACAATATAGTAATTGTTAGTAATGGAAATTCGGTAAATTTGTTAACTTAAGTGGAACGGCTCATCATGAACTTGTTTACATTGGACTTGAAGACAATCAGATTGTAGTCAGCTGGAAAGCAGGAAAACGGAAGACAGTTTCACAGGTGTGCTGTTCTAAGAAAGAAGCTTTGTTCATGGAATCTACGTTTAGATTTAGGCACAGATAAAGAGTGGGGGGAATTATTGATAGTGTTTTCAGCTAGACGAGTGTTTCTTGTAAAAGTTTGGCGAGGGGGGAACCATAGATTGAAGCTCAGTCGAGCACTTGCCATGAAAATAATCATAAAGCAGAGACAAACTCGCAACATCTCTTCTGTGAGATAAAGGTTGCAGAGAAGAGAACAGGACATCTTCTACGAGGCTACAAAGTCTATTTTGAACTCTATCAAGGTAGGACAAGTCCTTTCTAGCAGCTCCTGCCAAAATGTGGCAACAGTACTCCATCCTTGGATGTACCTGGCTCTTATATAGATAGAGAATTGCATCAGCAGTGAGATATCTACTGGATTGGTAGAAGGATCCTACCATTTTTCCAGCGGCCTTGGCAATAGATTTAATGTACGTGTCTCATTTCAGATCAGGAGTAAAGGTCAAGCCCAGAAGCCTGTCAAAACATGAAGCCTTCCCAAGACGAGAGCGATTCATTTCAATTGATGCCAGATGGAGATCAGAGCATTGATGATGTAAAGATAGAAGCTTGGTTTTAGATGCATTAAAAGTAACCAGCTACTCTTTTCACCATTGTACCACTTGCTCAAGATCAGAGAAGATAGAATGGGAGAGAACTTGGTCGTTTACGGTCTTAGATGTGCTACCATAGATGGTAGTGTCATCAGCATAAATGTCTACGAATGATGTAAGGAAGTGATTTGGAAGATCATTAATGTAAATCAGGAAAAGAGTTGGGCCCAGGATGGACCCCTGAGGGACTCCAGCATTAATACTGTGAACTTCTGATTTCTGCCCATCAACTACTATTCTTATGAACCTATCAGAGAGAAATGATTTAATAATTGAGAAGACATTTCCAGCTATACCATAGCTGGAGATCTTGTGAAGTAAACCTTTAATCCATACCCTATCAAAGGCCTTTGATATGTTAAGAGCAATTGCTCTAGAAAGACTGCCTCCGTCGAGAGATTCGCTAATCCTATCAGATATAACTGTAAGCACATCTGTTGTAGATCTAGCAGAACGGAAACTATATTGTGTGTCACTAAGAAGGTTATTTTTGCTGAGATGGTTGATTACTTCTCTATTTAACACAGATTCCAGCAACTTATTCATAACACACAAGAGACTTATTGGCTTGTACTGAAAGGGAGATGAGCGATCACCTGAATTCTTAAATACAGGGCATACTGATGAGATTTTCCAGGGTGATGGGAAGCAATTCTCCTTAAGACAACGTTTAAACAGTTTTGTAAGTATGGGCGCTAGTTCTGGTTGAAGTTTTTTGAGTACTATAATTGGAATACCGTCAGGAACGGCTGCTTTACTGGAATCAAGGTTTTTGATTAGCTTGGCAACATCACGAACAGATATTTGTATATCACATAGCGTGTTTTCTGATACAGAAGGAAATATTGGGGGTTGGCAGCCTTGGTCGCAAAGGGTAGAATTAACTGCAAAGTTCTTGCCAAAGAGTTTGGCTTTGTGTGATGCTGATGAGATTACCTCAGGTCCATTGATGATAGTTGGGATTTGCCAAAACTGGTGGGAACCAAGCCACTGTTCAGCTACTTTGGACTTGACGGACTGAGCATACAACTCTCTTGCATTCTTTATTATGTTCTTACAATGGTTGCTGGCAGTCCTGAAAGCGGCTTTAGCCTCAATACATCTATTCCGTTGGAAGCAATGGAAAAAGTGATTTCTGTGTGCAATGGCAGCAGCACATTCTGGGGAGAACCCTGGCTGGCTGTTAGGTTTTTGCTGGAACTTTTTCGAGGGCATGAAATGGTCTATACCTATAATTAACCATTCCGT
This sequence comes from Euprymna scolopes, assembly GCF_053919585.1. NCBI lineage: Eukaryota > Metazoa > Mollusca > Cephalopoda > Sepiida > Sepiolidae > Euprymna > Euprymna scolopes. The sequence continues at coordinate 84,523,386 of NC_136501.1, forward strand.
CAGGTCTGATACTATAGAGAACACATCCTTTTTAAACATGGAATGCAGAGGTAGATCTGATATAAATGTATGGAAGCTATCCCAGTCAGCCATAGTGTATCGATATACAGTACGATGGAGAGGTACGTCTGAGGACTTATTACATTTCGTTTTTATCTTAATTGATACAACAGAGTGGTCGGAAGATCCAAGAGGAGACAGAACGGAAACTGAACAAGGGCAAGTTGTGAGAAAAAGGTCTAGTAGACTCGCATACTGGCCGTCATTGTCGGGCACACGGGTGGGTTTGTGAACAATCTGAGTGAGGTCATAAGCAATGGAGAAATCATGACAGATCCTCCCCTCACCATCGGTCTTGTTTGAGTGGGTTAACCATTCCACATTGTGAACATTGAAGTCTCCACATACATGAATGTTAATGTGTCTTCTTTCTTAGTTGTACGGTCGATTGATATCTTTATCTTTTGACCCTCAGCAACACAGTCAACTTGGAATATTCTGAAATGTATGAAAATTGTTATTATTTGAAACAAAAAAAAATTATGATTTTTTTGTTGTTGTTTTGAAAACGAATAGTTTCTTTAAGAAATTCTGGAATGAATGCAGGTATTAATTAACTGAAAATGTGTTTTTATTTATTTATTCTTTTAGGAAACGAACAGTTTGTTTCAGCACATAAATAAATGAAAGTCATTATTTAAACATGTTTTTTTTTAACAAACATTTGTTTAAGAAGCTAAAATTTTCGAATGAAGGAAATTAATGATTATTTGATTTTTGTGGTCACTCTCTGATAAAAAATTAAAAAAAACAGTTTTAGTAATAAATCAAAATCTCGAAATATATTGAAACAACGAACAGTTTACAAAAATTTCCAGAGAAAATTTCGTGATTGTTTAGAGTTTAGAATTCTTTTAGGGCACAACCTAATAAAATAAATAATTCAATACAAGCTTCTGAAATGACGAATGCAACAACTTCTTAAAAGGTAACACAGAAAAGGTTTATTAAAGAGAATGTGATATGTTCCTTGTCAAAAGCTGGACTCCGGCTACCTGATGCTATTGCGGTAGTTATTCCCCGTGGAATCGTCGATACCGTTAGAAATCACTGAGGTGGAGAGAGAGAAGAAAAGGGAGGTCCATTCTGTTTGGTGTCTCTCTCAGTAAAGACGAGTTCTTATTCCTCAAACCGGATGCTGGCCGGTTTCCTTAGGGGATAGGAAGGATCAATGCGCCGTACCCTTGATTGGTCAGTATGTGGCCAAATAGCACAGGGGAGAGGCATTGATTCGGGGAAGAAAAAAGTTCGATTTGTTTCTGCTATAAAAGAATGACAGAGATGAAAAGAAATACTCCATGATTAACATAATCCCTTGCTTAGGCTGAAATTACGCTAACGGAAACAATTTACTGCACGAGCGTCGCCCTTTTAAAATTCATCATTCAATAAAATAAAAAGCTATAGCAAACATCTAAATGACTACTTTAAATACAGTTCTTGATTTCAAAAAAAGAAAAACTAAAAGGTAACTATATCTATATATTTTTAAATCAAATTTATTATGTAAATTCAAAAAAATATATATTTTTTCTACTCATTTCTATCTCTAACCTATACTAATTTTCTTATAAAATTTAAATCCAAACCTTTTACTTCAATTTTTCAGATTCATCTGCCTTACTTTTAATGCTAGGTTTATTTTTGGTGTCTTTTCAATTCAATAGAAATCCTCCTAAATTTGCTGATGAGGAGACCGTGCTTACCAAAAAAACTATGTATAATTGTTCTACGGGACTTCATGTATACCACAAATAAAAAGCACGGATTTCCGAAACGATCGTACAGATAATTGACTTTGTTGTTGTTCCTTCTTATGAAACTGATTTTTAATTTAATTAAAATTTGATTTTTAAATTTAAAAAATTTTTTTTTAATTTTTAAATTATAAATCACATTACTTAATATTGAATTAGCTCTAGGACATTTAACTATCGAGCTTATTATATATCTAAATTACAACGAGCATTTCCTGTATTTTAATTAAACTAGTAATTTCACTATTACATTAAAATACACTTAGCTCTTTAGACTATTATTCTAATCTCCTTTAAATTATATATATATATATATATATATATTTTTTAAAGTTCTCTTTTCTGTATCAGTTGTCTCTTGCTTGAGTGTGTATGTGTATGCACGTGTGTGTGTGTGTGTGTGTTTGCGTCCTTCTTAGTCAAAACAAAAAAAAAATGTTTAGTCACTTTTTTTTTTTTTTTGGAACGCTCTCACAGTCTGTCGCTTATAGACTGCTATGTGATGTGGCAGCACGCATTTTCTTCCGAGAGAATATATCGACCACGTGTGTCAAAAGATGTTGCGCTGACCCCTTAAAATATTTTTATGTATATATTCTCGGGTTAAGAAAACGGTAACGGTCCAGTGCATAACAAGGAAATAGCGCCTTTTTCTTTCTTTTTTTTTGTTTGTCGAACTCGAATTTTTTAAATTTGATATGAAGTCGATAGCTCCGTGTTTATTTTTCTTTGCCGAGTCTGACAAGGGTTTTTGTCATTGTTGTTCGTCCGCTGCCAGCGAAATTCTCTTTTTCCTCGCCGTCTGTATACCCAACGTTGCTTGTCTTCAGTTAAATAATGGGGTGATGTGCCGGTTGTCTGTAAAGGAAAAAAGAGGAAAAAAGGAGGTCCAATGCCATTGTTGCTTGTTGAGTTACTTGTCAGTAGTTCACTTGTTTTTCTCTGTTGAAAAGTTCGCTTTTTGGGCCGAATTTTAGCTCGCTGTTTTTTCTGTGCTGTGTCGGGATTTACAAAAAAATGAAGAAAAAGGCCATTCAGAATTGCTTGTATATCACGAGGGGGGGGTCACCATTTTAGGGTTTTGAATGCTTTTCGGGCAAAACCTAATAAAATAAATAATTCAATACAAACTTCTGAAATGGCGAACGCAACAACTTCATAAAAGGTAACACAGAAAAGGTTTATTAAGGAGAATGTGATATGTTCCTTGTCAAAAGCTGGACTCCAGCCACCTGATGCTATCGCGGTAGTTATTCCCAGTGGAATCGTCGATACCATTAGAAATCACCGAGGTGGAGAGAGAGAAGAAAAGGGAGGTCCATTCTGTTTGGTGTCTCTCTCAGTAAGGACGAGTTGTTCTTCTTCAAACTGGATGCTGGCCGATTTCCTTAGGGGATTGTAACGTGCATCCAGGAGATAAGCGCCCGCGTGTTTGCGTGTTGTGTGGGTACGTGGGAGAGACGGATGAGGGGAAAAGACTTACCTTGAGACTAGCTCAGCGTTACCGACCAAAAATAGAAAAGAAAGACCAAGATGGCGGCCGCCGTCTTTTGTAAAGTATGATGTCTCGCAAAGTCACATGAATTCTCGCAATATGCAAATTTAGCTGGCCTAGAACGACGATAAAAGCGGGTGAGGAGAAAGACGGGGGGAGAGCGACAATTGAGTTGGCCGGGGAATCGTGTGGCTGTTGCTTCTCGTGCCGTGTGAGGATATTTTACCGTTGTTGGATTCCGTGCAGAACCGGTGTATAACGGTTATTGAATTGCTGCAACATTTATAACATCTTTTCCTGAACTTGCCGTGTTAAAGAGAGAGTCGGGCGCCATCTTGAATTTTTCCTTACACATATTTGTTACAAGCTATCTCGGCCATTTGGCCTCTAGGACTATGACCGAGTCGAAATTCGCCTTAAAGCTCATACCCGAGTTTGACGGGTCCACGCCCATCGTCGACTGGGTTGAAAGGGTCGAGCTGACATGCGACCTTTGTGAGGTGAAAAGGGTACACACTGTGATTCCCCTGAGATTGGCTGGGGGTGCCTTGAGTGTATATCAGCAACTCAGTGCTGCCGAAAAGGGAGATGTCACCGCAATTAAAGCTGCGCTGTACAAGGCATTTGCCATGGATACTTGTACGGCCTATGAAAAATTTGCTTCCAGAAAACTTCTACCGGAGGAAAGCGTGGACGTTTTCTTCGCTGAGTTAAAGAAACTCGCAGTTCTGTTTGGTGGAGGGGTGTCGGAGCGGACGCTCGCGGACGCGTTTGTGGCGGGCCTTCCCACTCGGGTGAAGCAGCTACTGAGAGCCTGGGGGAACCAGTTGTGATGGCGACACAGACAGGCCAGATTGGCGCTCGGGAGATTCCGAATCAGAACCCTGCAAGCAATGGGAAATGTTTTCGCTGACGCGGACATTTTGCAAGGAATTGTACCAACAGGGGGCGTGTGCGCTGTTTTAATTGTGGCGGTTTGGGGTATCTAGCCCAAAACTGTGCGGGAAACGTATCAGGGGAGAGGACGTCAGCGCCGCCCTGCTCCCCGAGCAAAATTTGAACAAGGCGCAACCAGTGATGACCGTCTACGTAAACAGGATACCCTGCTCAGCACTTCTCGACTCAGGCTGTTCGCATACTATAGTGAGCGCTAGGCTGTGTCCAAGTTGGACTAAGAGAAAGATCAAAGTCACCACGATAGGAGGCGAGACCCAGACATGCTGTGGAGCTGGACTGTCAAGATCTACACGGACACCGGTGCAGCCACTAAGATCAATGTGCTTGTGACCCAAGGAAATCTCCTGGGATTTGACCTGTTGCTCGGATACGATGCCATCAAGGCGCTGGGGGGAGTCGCAATTCATCGGGATGGAAAGGTGCGATTCTTGGAGGCCCCAGTGTGTGCAGCGTTCTATATCGATCGGCCGGATTTTACAGTGGACTACGACTCGTGCAAGAGGGCCTGGATTGCATCTTGGAAGTGGACCGAGGGAATGGCACCGACTAAACTCAAGAATGGGGTTGCAGAGTAGCCTATACCCAGTGAGGCCCGAGCAGAATACAAAAGGGAACTAAAGGCGTGGATCCAAGATGGCTGGTTAATCCCCTACCCTGAGGACAAGCTTGGGCCTCCCAAGGGTCTAATACCCCTGATGGCAGTAGTCCAGCATAACAAGTCGAAAGTACGGCCCGTGCTGGACTGTAGGGAGCTTAACAAGCATATTGAAGCCTACACTGCCGATGCTGACGTATGCGCCAGCAAGTTGAGGGAATGGCGTCAGAAAGGCACTAATGTCTCGATATTGGATTTGCGAAAAGCCTATTTACAGGTGCGAGTTGATGAGACGTTGTGGCCGTTCCAGACAGTTTGGTTCCAGGGGCAGAGGTACTGCCTTACACGCCTCGGCTTTGGCCTAAATGTGGCACCACAGATCATGAAGACTATTGTCAACACAGTATTGTCCCAAGAAAAGCCCATGAGGGACTCAACGTCAGCTTACATTGATGACGTATACATCAATGAAGATGTACAGTCTGCGTCGTGTGTCAAAGAAAAGTTGGCTCAGTTTGGTCTGGAATGCAAGAATCCCGAACGTTTAAGGGAAGGAGCACGTGTATTGGGATTGAATGTTTATGAAGAAGATGGCACCCTACAATGGAGACGTGGCAGTGAAATTCCAAGCATCCCCAACCTCGTTACAAGGCGGACCGTTTTTTCTTGGTGTGGAAAACTTGTTGGTCACTTACCGGTCTGTGGCTGGCTCCGCGCAACTGTTGGTGTAATTAAACACAGAGCAAATTTAACAACCACGGGTTGAGATGACATATCCGATGATGTCCTACTAACTCTGATGATTAAAGAGACACTGGAGAGAGTGAATAAGAAGGACCCTGCCTGTGGGCGGTGGTGTGTTAACGGAGACTACGTAGGTGTGTGGGTTGATGCCAGTTCTTTGGCGTTGGGAGTATCGTTGGAGCAAGGAGGAAACGTGTTCGAGGATGCGTGTTGGCTGCGGCCTGTAACAGATTCTCAGCATATCAACCTGGCAGAGCTGGACGCTGTTGTAAAGGGGGTAAATCTGGCCCTGCAGTGGCAGTCTAAGAAGTTGACCTTGTACACAGATTCTCTCTGTGTCTACCACTGGGTGTCTGACACACTTTCAGGACGGACACGAATCCGTACCAAGGCAGCAAGCGAAATGTTAATACGGAGAAGGCTAGACACGCTAAAAAAGTATGGGCTATCACTGAGCGTCACTCTGGTGCCATCACATTGTAATCGTGCTGACCAACTGACCCGAGTACCTCACAAATGGTATGAAGCCGCGAAGATGGGAATGGAGATTACTGCTCGATCTTGTGCAGTTGCAATCGACCCATGTCAAATACAAAAAATTCATGCACAGAGCGGACATCCGGGTATCAAGAGGACCCTTTATTTTGTGAGGCGCGTATACCCAGCAGTGATCAAGATGGATGTCAGACAGATCGTCAGAAATTGTGAGGTTTGCCAGTCTATTGATCCTGCACCAGAGCAATGGCAGAAGGGTCGCTTGGAAGTTGAGAGTGTGTGGCAGCGGCTGGCCATGGATATTACCCATTACAGTGGCAAGCCCTTTCTAACTCTCATTGATTGCGGGCCTACAAGATTTGCGGTGTGGCGGCAGATGACCAGACAGGATTCAGCAAATGTTGTTCGCCACCTATCATCCATTTTTTTTGAGCGAGGTGCGCCGGAAGAGCTCCTGACTGACAATGATGCAGCGTTTTGTAGCCAGCAAGTCCGGCAGTTGTTAGATGAGTGGGGCGTCCGACTACGGTTGCGATGTGCGCATGTGCCGTCAGGAAATGGCATTGCTGAAAGAAGCCATCGCAGCATCAAGAGAATTGCTGCCAGGAAGCGATGTACTATTAATGAAGCCACATATTGGTACAACATTACGCCAAAGGACGGGACGTCCCCTTCAACCGCACATGCGAATGCTATTTACACGTACCGAGTCGGAGTAAAGGGAATCAACACTACGCAGCCAGCCGACAAGGGAACATATAACAGATATGAAGTGGGAGATCCAGTGTGGGTGCGGTTCCCAGGAAATTGGTGCACCGACAAGTTTAAGCGAGGACAAATATCTGGAGTGATTAGCTAGCAGTCTGTTTTGGTCGATGGAACCCCACGACATGTGCGAGATCTTCGCCCAGCTACCGAGGTGCGTCACACAACTACAGAAGAAAGCAGTGAAGCGTCTAGCGATGAGCTGCCGATGCACGGATTCAGTGAGCCCCCTCCAGAGACTGATAGCGATACTTCATCTGATGAGGCGGAAACAGATCCAGAGCCCGAATCTGAAACAGTGAATGTACCTCTTCGCAGAAGCACACGAACTAAAAGCCCCCCCCCCGCCCCCAGTGCTCTCTATGTGATCATCAGATCAGGGGGGAGTGTAACGTGCATCCAGGAGATAAGCGCCCGCGTGTTTGCGTGTTGTGTGGGTACGTGGGAGAGACGGATGAGGGGAAAAGACTTACCTCAAGACCAGCTCAGCATTACCGACCAAAAATAGAAAAGAAAGACCAAGATGGCGGCCGCCGTCTTTTGTAAAGTATGATGTCTCGCAAAGTCACATGAATTCTCGCAATATGAAAATTTAGCCGGCCTAGAACGACGATAAAAGCGGGTGAGGAGAAAGACGGGGGGGAGAGCGACGATTGAGTTGGCCGGGGAATCGTGTGGCTGTTGCTTCTCGTGCCGTGTGAGGATATTTTACCGTTGTTGGATTCCATGCAGAACCGGTATATAACGGTTATTGAATTGCTGCAACATTTATAACATCTTTTCCTGAACTTGCCGTGTTAAAGAGAGAGTCGGGTGCCATCTTGAATTTTTCCTTACACATATTTGTTACAGGGATAGGAAGGATCAATACGCCGTACCCCTGATTGGTCAGTAGTTGGCCAAATAGCACAAGGGAGAGGCATTGATTCGAGGAATAAAAAAGTTCCATTTGTTTCTGCTACAATTGTCTCCACTTGTTCCCAGTAAAACTCTTCAAAAAAAAAAAATCACATTCGAAAGTTGATGATTTTTCGGGAAATTCAAAAATCTTGTTGGTTTTAAATTTAACACGTAAAACAACTGCAAAAAAGTGAATAAATAAATAAATAAATAAATAAATAATAATAATAATAATAATAATAATAATAATAAATTATAATTTTAAAAGTTGGTACTTATGCAGAATACGGATCGTACTGAAATAATAACGTTATAAACCCATTGTTAACTAAAAACTATTTTGTACTTTCACTTAACAATTTAATAAACAAAAATACTGCAAAAATTGAATTTAATTTGAAAATCTTATCTAAAAATTAGCTCGATCTGTGTTTTCTGCATAAGTAACCAGTTTTTTTTTTGTTTTTTTTAATGTAATAATTAACATTACAGTTTCTTTGACTTTTATATTTTTACCGGCCGATAAAGCTTAAATGCAAGCAAAATTAAATTAAAAATTTTTTTTAAAGTAATATTAGCAAAGCCATATATTTTTCTATAAATTAAAAAGAAAATAAGAAAAGTTTTGTTTTGATTTAAATTCCAGGTTAAGTATGAAAAGGTTGGTTTTCACACGAAACAGTTGAAATGATATTTTATTTGATTATCGAGAAACAAAAATTATTTGTCATCTGAAATAATTGCAAGACGCATGCGTTTCGTTTCGGCTGAATGTTTCTCGGTTTTCATACAACCGCGCTTAAGTCGTCGTTGTTGAACTTTATTAACTCTCTCCGTTTTTCTTTTTTCTTCTTGGAAAGAATTCCTCGATTGACTCAAAAAAAATCTTTGATTGAGTCTAAATCTGTTAGAGAAACTTTCCATTATAAACTATCGTAATTATAAAAAGAAAATCTGAACAAAAACCATGGCTGAAGCTGATTGGAGTGAAGTCACATATATTGGAAAGCGTGCCAAAGCTGGACAACTTAGGTCGAAACAGGTAACCCTTTGATTCTCGTCTAAAATTATTCCTTGTTCATTAGTTATTAAAAATAATTATTAAATGGATTCTCTTCTAACACATCCCTCTTCAAAAATCGCTTCTCGTTTCGAAAGAAAACGGGCAAAAGTTTGTTCGTTTTTCTCCCATTTGTGTTGACTAATTCCCAACAACACGTGTTAAATTTGCACACAATAAAAAATGGTTATTCTTTTATTTGCTGCATAAAATAGTATTAACATCATTTTAAAAAAATGTTTGGTAATGTATTTAAAATTCGTAGAAAAAATCCAAATTATTTATTCCGTGTTTACTGTTTTATCTTTTTAAAGCGTATATTTTTTTCCTATGCTTTTTATTTCGTCATTCTGAATAAATATTATTTATTTATTTAGTAATTATTTTTCTTTGGTAATTATTGTTGCGTATTAAAAATAATTTCCGATTTTGAGTAATCGGAAGTTAAACAATACTGATTTTTTTTTTTCGGTAAAAGTCTATTATGTCACCGTGAAACTGGACGCGCAATAATACAATAGCATGCAAACGGATTCATGCTAAAGTAAATTTATTTTTAAAAGCTTGTTATTAATTTTATTTAGGGAAGCAAAACAAACAAGTTCTGCGTGTTGACATTTTAGACTTAAGACTTAGGTTTTCTGTTGATGAAAGGTACCAATTGTACCGATTTCAAGGCGCCAGTATTCGTCAGATATTAGGGGAGAAATTTTTTTTTTTTTTTTTTTTTTTTTTTGGCTTTGTAGTGTCAAATGTTTATAACTTTGTACCGCATCGCATGATGAGTACTTTAATAAAATTCTAGACAGTTTCAAATGTTTTATCCCCCCTCCCTATTTTCTTTTACACTGACGTTAAAGTAATATTTCAATTAGGTTGAGCATGGCATTCTTATAGGCATTAAATTACTGGATAAATATTTTTGTTTAGCATAGTTATATCTTTTTGTAAATTAAATTTCGGGAATGAGGTAAAAAAATTTTTTAAATATATAAAAAAAAAAAAATCTATTTCCCAGCAGTTATCTCCCTTCATCAAAATAATCCAACAAGAGTTGTGGTTATTTTTTAGTACCCAACAATTACCTTAATTTTTTTTTATATAATTATATAGTATTAATTATATATATATAATATATATATATATTTCTCCTATCACTAACGCTACTTAGGATTAGTATGTGTGTTAATGAAGCTGTTTTCTTCTGAAAACAAAATGTTTTCTTTTATCCTCGATGGCATTGTTGATGAAATGTCTGAAAGTTTCAACGAAAATACCAGAAGCTTCTCGTTTCGTATTTATGTTCCTATTTACAATGCCTCCCCACGGGACAGAGTTAGACACCAGGGTCGTTTTTTAACGTGGAGAAAAGGAACAAAAATTAAAATTGTCTCAGTCGTGAAGGATTCCTCCTCCACCGACAGAGAACAAGAAATTGAAGTGCACTGCACTGCACTGCAGCAGTGCAGCTGCAGCATTGCAGCAATACTACACTTTGATCTTGTCCCAAAGGCCAAGTGACTCGAACAGAAATTACGGTAATCGTACAAAATTTGAATCAAATTATTTAGAATTATATTTATTTAGAAGAAAAATACAGAATGAAGATGTTGGGTTTGTACACATAGATTCGAAAAAGTTGTCAAAAAACAAATATATAATAAATAAATGTTATCAAAGGCAAGATAAGTTACTTTTCTACCTAACTGGATATATTTTTTGTGTTTTTATTCAATGTAACATGTTTATTCAGCTCGAAAAACATGCAGTGTTTACCGATGTATTGGAAAATTCAAAATGGCGCCCGACTGTGTCTTTAACACGGTAAGTTTGGGAAAAGATGTTATAAATAATAAACTAGACAAAATACTATTAAAAAAACAACCGAATATATGTCAACTTATGTCACGGTAACATATATTGAGCGAATTTCTAAGAGTATTTGGTCTAGTTTATTATTTATAATACCTTTTCCCAAACTTACCCTCTCCGAGAGAGAGAGTCGGCCGCCATTTTGAATTTTCCAATACATCGGTAAACACTGCATGTTTTTCGAGCTGAATAAACATTGTTACACTGAATAAAAACACAAAAAATATATCCAGTTAGGTAGAAAAGTAATCTTGCCTTTGATAACATTTATTTGTTATATATTTGTTTTTTAACAACTTTTTCGAATCTATGTGTACAGTAATACAAATCCAAGATGTTATATTCCAAAAATGAAGTCAATTAATCAAGTATTTTTTAAATCCAATTTTACGATTTTTAACTTTTTTTTTTTTTTTTTTTTTTTTTTTTTTTTTTGATAACCATTGATGATTTCGTAGGGAGAAAGATAAATCTCTTTAGTTGAATCGAGTTGTCCACCCTTGAAGTGTTATGCATTCTAAAAAAAATATTGCGCGTACTGTTTGTCTCATCCGGTTCATAAAATTTGCTTTTCTTAAATACAAAAAAGAAAAAAAAGAAAAACTACCATTTTATATAATTCTTGGAATATGACATCTTCATTCCGTGACGAGTACGTTACATCATAAAAATTTATCGTATTTTTTCTTTAAATAAAGTGTAATTCTAAGTAAGCAGGGTTTTTTTTGGGGGGGGGGTATTTTATGTTTAATTCGCTTCAAATTCTGTAGAAACATCGAAATCAGCTTTTAAATGTGGCAATAATAAAAAACAAATTTCATTCGTTTTAATCATTCAATGTTTGTATTTTGATGGTTGAGGGGAATATATTGAAACGGTTAGCTTCCAAAATGGCTGCCAAATTTAATCGACCGGTTTTATATATACATAAAGCATACTGATAATAACAATGATAATGTCAACACTAATTAATCGTTAATATATCTCACCGGTTAGCAGTATTACCAATACTATTATTATTGATACTAAGAAGAAAAAGAAGCAGCATCCGACAGTAAAATAATACAAATACTGCTGCTGTTAATAATAAAACTAACACCAATGTAATTAATATATGGTGAGAGGTTCCGACTTGAAACCAGTAAACAAAGAAATCATTTATTAGTGTTTGAACTCTTATGTTATTTTAAAGTATAATTAATTTAATTAAAAAAACGAATGTTACAAATGTAAGCACGCATATATTTGGTTCTTGTTCAGAATTCTCTCTTCCGAAAATCATATAAATTGATCAAATAGTTTTATTTTTAAATAAGAAAATCAAATTTTATGAGTAGCCTAGGAGTGACTATTTTGCTTGCAATTTTGCAAAAACAATTCAAGAAAAAGGGGTCAATATTGTTGTAGGAAGTTACAATAAAAGGAATGGTATGAACAGGAAATTATCTTTATCTAACAGTGTAGAATTTTTTTATGAGAATATAACTTAGAATAACAATATTTTTGATGCAACCTAATTATTCATGCAGAATGTTTACATATATTTTTGGTGTGATGCTTCATCTTAATTCTGATATGTCACTTCATCGGAATTATAATGTAAATATGAAATGGCATTTATAGAATGTGATATTTAGCCGCTGTGTAAGTGTGTGAAAAATATAATTTGGTCTTCAAAAAAATCTTTGAACATAAAATTGCCTGAAATTAATGAACCAAAGCGAACAAGAATGGTGATTAATTTACCTTGAAGTTGTAATTAGTAAAAGATATTACGGAATGAGTAAATGAAACAATGACAGTTTTTTTGGGGTACTAGATCTGCTGAAGTAAAATTCCCAGTGAATTATGGGGGAGTGCTAGTAGATTTTATTGGCTGAGTGAAATATACTCTCTCCTGACTTTTTTGAAAGAGTCAGTTTGTTAGAAATTAATGTAGGAAATTACAAAAACTGAATGAAATGTACTGATAATTTTCAGAAACATTCATCATCATCATATTGGAATTATATGTGTGTTTATTAGGGTTGGATCAAATACTAACTTTTAACAATTGAAATACAAATACAAATACTTTCGTTTAGGTTACCAGAAATGCAAATACAAATACTTTTATTCCTAAGTCTAAAAATACAAATACTTTTATTCCTCAATCTCAAAATACAAATAAAAATACAATAACCGATTTAAACAAAAACAAATATAAGTATTTTTTTTTTCAAAGTAATAAAGAAATCTGAAAATATGCAAAAAAAAGAAGAAAAAGAAAAGAAATATTTCCTTCCAAATTTGACATCTACATTACATTCTATATCATGTCCTCATTGCATTTTATTATCATTAGAGTTCTGAAAGTTTCTCTCTCTCTCTCTCTCTCTCTCTCTCTCTCTCTCTCTCTCTCTCTCTCTCTCAAATATAAATACAAATACAAAATACTATTTTCCTGGATGCCATAATACAAATTACTTTTTCTTGTGATGTTAAAATACAATTACATTAAAATTGTATTTAAATACAATTGAAATACAAATACAATTGTATTTGATCCAACCCTAGTGTTTATAGTCCTAGTATCATGTAAGAGGGGAAAACAACTTTGCTTTATTAACATCGCCAGTTTACGTTCCAACCTTCCAGAGGTTGAAATCCAATTACAGGAGCCCAAACCAGACCTATTCTTCCTAAGCGAAACTGGCATTGGACCAACTATTTCCCTAGATGAGTTTGTAATTAAAGGATATTTTAATTTAACATCCAAATCTGCTCCCCCCCCCTCCCGCAAGATTGCCATGGGTATGAAATATGTGCCTACATTAGATGGCTTTCCATGTGGTAGGGATATCTCCAGAGAAGGCCCTAAATTGCCCTATATATGCTTTCAGGTTGCACATGCTCACACCAATCACACCATTGCATATATACTTGCCCTCTCTTTAAGAGCATATCTGAGAAAATTGACTACATCTTTCGGCTAATAATCACATCTGTGGAGACTTCAACAAGGAGAGGTTCCATCATGATTTTTCCATCGCTTATGACCTAACTCAGATTATTCATAAACCCACCCATGTACCTGACACTGATGGTCAGTATACAAGTTTCCTAAACCTTTAGAAGTGTGTGCTTTATCCCAACCATCATCAATGAACCTGAGGTAATCTCGTCAGCATCCGACAAAACCAAACTTTTTGTCAAGAACTTTGCAGCTAATTCTACTCTATGCGATCAAGGCTGCCCCCCCCCCCGTATTTCTTGTGTCTGAAAACACACAATGCGACATTTGTGTGTGATATTGCCAAGCTAATCAAAAACCTTGATTCCAGTAAAGCAACTGACAACACATTGCTGATTAATTTTAATGCATCTAAAACCAAGCTTTTCTCTTTACATCATCAATGCTCTGATCCCATCTGGCATCAATTGAAATGAATGGCTCTCTTCTTGGGGATGCTCCATGTTTTGACAAGCTTCTGGGTCTGACCTTTACTCCTGATCCGAGATGGAACATGTACATCAAATCTGTTGCCAAGGCTGCTGGGAAAATATCAGTAGATATCTCACTGCTGATGCAATTCTTTACCTGTATAAGAGCCAAGTACATCTAAGGATGGAGTACTGTTGTCACATCTGGGTAGGAGCTGCTAGAAAGACATTGACGGTTCAAAATTGATTTTGTAGCCTAGTGGGGGATTCTCTTTTCTCTTCCTTGCAATCTCTTTCCCACAGAGACGTTGCAAGCCTGTCTCTGCATTATCGTTATTTTCATGGCAAGTGCTTGCCTGAGCTCCAATCTATGGTCCCCACTGGCCTGACTTTTATGAAAAATACTTGTCTAGTTGAAACCACTATCAATAATTTCCCCCACTCTTTATCTGTGCCTAAACCTAAATGTAGATTCCATGAACAAAGTTTCTTTCTTAGAACTGCACACCTGTGGAACTCTTCCATTTTCCTGCGTTCTAACTGACTACAATATGGCCGTCTTCAAGTCCAACGTGAACAAGTTCTTGCTGAGCTATCCCTTTAAGTAATCCAATTGACCAAATTTCCACGACTAACGATTACTATATTTTCCCATTGACTACTGTACACTCATTTAACCCTTATCCTCAAGTGGCTTTCGGCCCTTGATAAGAGATGACTTCTTTGTAAAAAAAAAAAGAAGAAAAATTGTAAAAGCGCATCATTGACCACAAGTTAATCTCTATATAAATAAAATGAACTCATTTCTCCCCTCTGAGTTTGACCTTGATATGATTCAAAATCAAGACATTTCATTCGAATGTAATATGCACGGACTACAGCACAATATCTCTGGTGTGTTATAGGCCTATTACCTATCCACTTCCTCGTTAATCTTAGATCCCTATATTTTTTCTGCTGAGAGTTCACACCCAAAATCGGTTACAATCAATGGACGTGGTAAAATCTTTTCTCTCTATTACATAGGCCACTTAACACCGTTGCAGATACATCCACAGGGGAATTTACAAGGAAACACTGGTTTGAGTTCTTAGTTGTTTAAAAAAAAATGGAATGGCATTTTACTGTCGCGTGAAATGCAACTTTCGATTTCATCTATTCTATTGGTTACTTATGCCATTTCTTTAAATTCTTTTTTTTTTTTTTTTTCACCCTTTTTTGAGGGCGGGGGGTGCGAGTCGAAGGGTTACTTAAACGAAACGAACTAACCTTGGATTCCAGGTTTTAAAACAAACTATAAGTCAGCAGCGAGCGTTCTTCAAATGTTGAAACGATTACTCGATTTATATATTTTATTTACTGTATTTTTCCTTCTATTATGTTTGCAGTGACTTTTTTTACGTGATACTAGGGGGGAGAGCTGACTTCTTATTTTCGGACTAGTTACTTAGTTATTTATTTCTATACATTGAATTGCTGGGAGATTCCTAAGCCCAATTACTATTACGCTATCGATATGGAATCAGACAACATTCCAATTGGTAAAAAGCGACAACAAAAAAATAAAAAATTAAAAAAAACACATAACAAACCGTTGTACTTACACCTAATAATTATACTTTCTTGCAGAAAACAAACCAACAATAACAAAAAATTTTATAAATATAAAAGGGAAAATGTGTGTGAGTGTTCACTTCTTCTTGCATATGTCCGTGAATGATTTGGCTTGCAGCGCAAAAATAGGTCAGACTTCCTCGCATCTGTTCATTTCGCTTCATAAACCTTCATATAACTCCCTTATCTGTTCCTCTCCCTCGTGGCACAGATGGTTAGGTGACTGGCTTTTTTTCCCTTTCGTTTCCATCTTCGCGTCAAGGCTTCGGGTTTCAATTCGACCTTCCAACCAAAACTTTTTTTCTTTTACACCTCTTTTTAACACCCCCCCCAAACACCCGGGCAACGCCGCATACCCCCCGCTAGTAATTTAATATTGCTATTTATAACTATTGAAATCATTTTGACATTGACGAATGTAAGACCATAATTTCCTGTTTACACTATTCACCTCTTTGGCCAATTATCAAACTGTTTCCCTGTGTTTATATAGTCCAAATTTGAAGGGTTTTATTCATTTACCATTAAAATAGATCATATTTTCAGGTTTAATGTGAAATTTTATGCTCTTTCCAATAAACCAAATATATTCTAGGCAAACGTTTTTTTTTGTTGTTTTTTTTTTAATTCACCCCCCCCCCCCCTTTTGAAATGTCTGTTAAAATGAAAATAATATTCTCACCTAAGCTTTATATATCACAAATTGAAGATAAAAGATCAATAAATAAAATAATCTAATTTAAAACAAAAACAAAAGAATAGTTATTTGCAAATTTACCTGTAAAATCAAAAGTTTAAAACATTTTTAAAAAAAAAACATGTTGATTTTTTTTTTCTTTTTAAATGAAACCTCATATTTTGAAAATATTGTCCTGTAAAAATTGGACAGCTACATCAATTTTTTCTATTTCATTCAATGTTTGTTTTTTTTTTGTTTTTTTTAGATTAAAAAAAACAAAAAAAACATTGCATAAAGAAGAAATAAAATATTCTAAATCAAAAACTCATGTAATTCTTTAGGAAAAAAATAAATAAATAAATGGAAAATTTGTCAGTGGGTTTGTGTTTAAAAGTAAACGTAACTTATTCAACTGATGAGTGAAATGTGATCATTTTTCAAATACGGTGACCCATAACTGACAAACTTGCAATGTTTGTTGACAGCAAACACGTCATAAATTCAAAGAGGACAACTAAAAATAAATTAACTTTTTTCACGCGCCAGTGCACCTTTAGGCCTTCATATTTTTCAACTGAAAGAAAGACAACTCCGTGTGAACATCTATTCAAGTTAAAATCGCAGTCTTTTTGAATACTCGCTTACAAAATTATTTTATTTAAAAAGGACATGGAATATAAAATATAAATATGGACAAATTCTTAAAAATGAAGAATGGAAGCACCATTGATTATTATTTTTTATAGGTAAGTGATTTTTTGGAATTTATATATTTTTATATTCGGAGTAAGTTTAAATTCATTGAATTTCTTGAAATCTTTTTTAAAGAAAACCGATTTAAAAAAATTATTACATATGTTTCTATTAAACCTTTTATTATTTTAAAATTTTGTCTTTGCTCCTTTTATTGAAAAAAAAAATTGGGGTTTAACTTACATTTTTCTAGTAGTTATAAGCTTTGAAATAGTGAGTCTAATTCAAATTTTTATCACTCATTTTTAATGACATCTGACACTGCTAATGAGTGACTGTTTTTCTGTAAGATGAGACTATCTATTCATAGATACACAATATCTAGCACACTGTGCTGCTTTCCATTTGACTACAACATGATCTTAAAGTCCAATGTAAACAAATTCATGGTGAGCCGTTTTTTTAAATAATCAAATTCTACCCAGTTTCCACCACTAACGATCATTATGCTGTTGTCCCAGTGACCACTGTACTAGGTGTATCAGAATTTTTGTGAGATTTTATGACACCCCTAACACAGAACTGTGAATAAAATATATAAAACTCGTAATTTCTCTTTTTCTATTTTCAAAGTGGGTTGTTTATTTTCTTTATGGAATATACTTCCAAAATAAACTATTAAAGTTGTTTAACAAATAATAGAAATATTATTTTTTATTTAAAAATAAAAAGCGTTTACAAAATGCCTGTACGCGTTCATGCAGCCATGTTTTTTACATAATGAAATCAATTGAATTTTACGAGTTAATTTTTTTTTTTTTTTTTTTTCAATTTTTAAACTTTAAAAATCTATCAAAATTTTTCTATTGGTTCAACTTTTATGATATTTTCTGGGTCAGTGTGAAATTATATGCTCTTTTCAATAAATTGAATATAATATTTTAGACAAACGTTTTTTTTTTTTTGTTTTTTTTTTAAATTCACCCCCCTCATTTTGAAATGTCTGTTAAAATTTAAATAATTAATTTGTGCACCAAAGTTTTATATATCACAAATTGAAGATAAAAAATCAATAAATAAAATATTTTAATTTAAAACAAAAAAAAATGAAGTGTTTTTTGGAAATTTACCTGTAAAGTCCAAAGTGTAAAACGTAAAACTTTTCTTTTTCTTTTTTTTTTTTAAACCACGTTGATTTTAAGTGAAAGCTCATGTGATGCTTACATAGTCAAATAAATATCGGATACTGACGACAATTTTTTCTATTTCATTCAATGTTTTTTTTTTTGTTTTTTTTTAGATAAATTCACTCGATAAAGTAGAAATAAAGTATATTATTTAAAAACTCATGGATTTCATTAAGAGAATAAAAAAATAAAAAATCTGTAGAATGGGTTTGTATTTAAACGGCAAAAACTGTTAAGTGAATTTGTTCAGTTTTTTACTATGGTGGCCCAAAAATACTAATTTTAGTTTACAGCACGCAATAGAAAGAGACATCAATTGTGACGCTTAGAGCCACCGAAGATTCAACCTGGAAAAAAAAAGCAGATATTTGTCTCCCTTTATTTCAACTGTGAAAAACATCTGATCGCACGTTTTTTTGAATACTTGCTTAAAAAAGTATTTTATTTAAAAAGGACATGAATATAAAATATAAATATGGATAAATTCTTAATAATGGAGAATGGAAGTACTCATTGAATAGTATTTTTTTATAGGTAAGTGATTTTTTGGAATTTATATATTTTATAATCGAAGTAAGTAAAATTTTGTTGATTTTCTTCAAATCTTTTTTAAACAAAACCGATTCTAAAAACAAATATTGCATAATTTGCTATTAAACCTGTTATTTTTTTTTAAAATTTGGTCTTTGCTCCTTTAATTGAAAAAAAAATTAGGGTTTGAATTACATTTTTCAAGTAGTTATAAGCTTTGAAAAATAGTAAGTTGAATTATTAAAGTTCTTATCACGCATTTTCAATGGCCACTTCGGATACACCTACCACTGTACACTCATTAATCCTTATCCTTGAGTCGCCTTTCAGACCTTGATAAATGGTGACTACCTTAAAAAAAAAAAAATGAAGCCCACTAAAACAAAAATAAATAAATCGTCTGTCACCGAAAATAACTTGTCTTTAAGTAACCTGGAAAAAACTATTCATGCCACAGGAGAAACAATTGTGCATTTGTAAGGAGAAAGAATTTTGTTTACATCCAAATTTCATCAAAATAATTCCCAAAATAAATGAGATATTGCAAGTTTAATTAGTTTACTATGTTCACCCATTTTCACAATATCAAAGTTTTTTGTTTTTTTTTAACTTGCTTGCTCCACTTCCAAAGCATGTAAAAAATTATATCTAAAGTTATCACCTCCCCCCATAGAACGAACTTCACAAACTATTAAGCAGAAAATGTTAAGATCCAGTTCAAAATAATTAAGTTCAAAGTCCAGCAATTAACGTTTGCATAATGAAAAGTGAAATAATGATAAGTTGTCTTTTTGTAGTAAACACATTTGGTTAGTCATGTTTTGTCTTTTGTGTGTTGCCATTGTTAAAACTTTGAAATGGACGAAATATTAGTGATTTTAAAAGAAAGAAAAAAAACTTATGTAATCAGCAAGACTACCTAACATCAACCAGGTTTGAATGAATAATCATAACACCGTATTATGTTTTTATTCTTTTTACATTTTATTGCCCTGTTGGCAGAATTTTGCAACTCTCTTCCCCTAAAAAAACGGGTCTGTCTGTAGCCTGTGGGTGGTGACTCATGTCTTAGAACAGGATCCTGGTGGCTAAGCCATTCTTCCACATTGACCCCTATTTCAGCTAGATGGGAGGTTGGAGGGGCTTAATTTGATGAATTGGCTGGTTCTATTATGCCATAATGCATATCATTCTTTAAAAAAAACTAAAAAAACTTTTTTTAATTTTCTTTTTCTTTTTTATTATCCTTCCCAAATAGAAGACGGTGGCTGAGGGTTGATCATATTAAGAAGAACATTACTAATGCTCAGGATTTTTTTTTTTTTTTAATTTTTTTTTAAGTAATAATATACCATCCTTAGAGTAATGCAATGTATTCTAGGAATCTATATATTAATAGGATAGTGCGTGTGTGTTATTTATTTTGTGTGTCACGCTTACATCTGAGTGACTGTCATTTAATTGTTATGGACTTCCATTTCTTGTAATAAATAATTTTACCAAGAATTCTTTTTCGGTTCTGGTTTCAGTTTCGATTATATCTGATAGCACTCCAGTAATCTATTTTTTATATAAATAATTTCATCAAGAATTCTTCATAAGTTTTGGCTATGGTGTTGGTTTTGATTATAGCTGAAGGAACTCAAGTTATATATATATATATATATATATATATATATATATATATATATATATATATTTTTTCATAAGTTTTTGTTTCGGTTTTGATTCAAGCTGATGCACCCAAGTGATATGGATGTATTTTTTTTTTTAATTGCAACTTTATATTATATAAAAATTGATTGAACATTAACTCTATTATTATTATAATAATAATAATATATACGAAATCTGCAAGAATTAAAATATCATATTTAAGCGTACTTTACAACCGG
Source organism: Euprymna scolopes (assembly GCF_053919585.1). Lineage (NCBI taxonomy): Eukaryota > Metazoa > Mollusca > Cephalopoda > Sepiida > Sepiolidae > Euprymna > Euprymna scolopes. Next base: position 84,544,108 of record NC_136501.1, read on the forward strand.
GCTATGCCAGGCTGCACTGCTAGTAAAAAATAATTTTCTGACCTTAGAATTATATTTGACAAATTTATTTGTGTTAAATAACCCATAGTTGGTATGATGTAAACCAAACTTTTTATATTTTATACTATTCAATTTGAAGTTTGGAACCAAAACGGTATAATCAGCTTTGATTGGGGATGGTGGCGGCTGATGTAAGTAATGTGATAATATGTTGGGACGATTAATTGGAATTGGGAATCAGAAAAATCAGAATTTTTGGGGTTATTAGAATTGGGAAAATTTGTGCATATTTTCCAATGTCGAAAGCAATTCCTTTAATTGTTGTTTTCATTTGATTTTGTTTAAAAGCAAAACTTCCACTGCTGATTGTAATGATAAAAATATTTATTGATTTTGAACTACCAGTAAAGCTAAAATCTATAGATCACCCCCCCTACACACACACGTTTTTCCGTTTTAGAAAATCACATTTAATGTGTGTTTTTATGGTAATCAGGGAAAAATAACAACTTTGTAGTTAAATATTTAGAGATTTATAAAGAAGCTTAATCTGAAATTTATTAGAAAATCAGTAATTGTGTCAGAATCAGAGAAAAATATTGGAATAGTCTCATTACGAGTTAATATAAATATATTAATTCGTGATGAGACGATTCCAATACCTTTTTTGTTTTGTGTCGCACTATTAGTAATGCATACAGAAGTAGGAAAAATAACATTGTAGTATCCTTTTTCTTTTTTTCTTCAAGATTTATTCAGCAAACTTGTCTGTCTTCATGACTTGTTCTGTCAGTTTCATTTTATTACACTGCATTTGGCTTTGTTGACAGTCACAGGGTAGCCTTGGAACCAGTCAAAATTCCTCATCTCTCTTTTTCTCACCTTTGGCTTCAAAGGTTCTGATGACCTGGGCCTTTATTTAACTCATCCTTCATATTGTGATTTCTTGTTCCACTACAAACCACATGAAGTTAATAAGAGTACTGCAGTCAGAAAAGTTGAAGCCAGATGTCAGGTGAAGCGTAGTTGATAAAGTTCTCGTTGACAATCAAGCCTGAGTCTTCCTGCTATTCATGGTGTGTGTGTGTGTGTGTGTGTGTGTGTGTGTGTGTGTGTGTGTGTGTGTGTGTGTGTGTGTGTGTGTGTGTGTGTGTGTTATAGGCAAAAAAAAAAAAAAAAATTGACCTCACAGTCGTCTAGAGAAAGGGTAAATAACTCGCTCTCAATTGCAATAATATCGTGAAACTATGGTCTTCTCTGTATTTGTTATTTTTCATGAAATTTTTTATCTTTCAACTGCATCAAGTATATTGTGCTTCTCCTACTTTTTTAATGATTTTGATTTCCTTTTTCCAGGCTGTTACAACAGCACAACGATCGGGGGCTTCTATCGAGACAACAAAGAGATGTAAGTGATTTTGAAAGCATTTATCGTTTCTTTTAAATGCTGGTAACACAATGAGATGGAAAATTTCTCCTAAACTTTGCTAAACCATGAAAAAATAAATTGAAAATTTATCAAACTGCCATTTAGTGAGGTATGTGAAAATGTACGATTTTGTTTATGACCCAATAGCCAATTAAAATCTGAACATATGATTTGTTTATGACCAATAGCCAATTAAAATCTGAACATATGATTTGTTTATGACCAATAGCCAATTAAAATCTGAACATATGATTTGTTTATGACCAATAGCCAATTAAAATCTGAACATATGATTTGTTTATGACCAATAGCCAATTAAAATCTGAACATATGATTTGTTTGTTTTTACTATAGTCAGAGCTTATTAAGGTTCGGAAATCACTGAAGGATAACGATTATTGATTATTATGTTCTTATTGGAGGGTAACAATTAATGTGGTAGAAAGTGAGTAAAAATTAAAAAGACCAATCAACAAGAACTTGTTTACGTTGGACTTGAAAACAAATATTATAATTAGCTAGAAAGCTGTTCCATGATATTGTGTTCTACAGACAAGCAGTTCTTGGGGAAAAAGCTTTGCTGATAGAATTTTTGTTTAGATTTAGACACAGGTAGAGAGTAAGGGAAATTGCTGGTAATGGTTGTATATAAGTGAGTGCTTGCTCTGAATGTTTTACAAGGAGAAGGATCATAGTGAAGCACCCACCATGAAAATATCAGCAGAGATAAACTTGCATCTTTTTTGTGAGAAAGAGGTAGCAGGGAGGAGAAGAGGACATCACCCACTAGTTTTCGAATTATTTTGTATCATATTCAGGCAGGAAAGGATGCTCTAAACAGCTCCTACCCAGAGATGGCATCAGTACTCTATTATAGAAAGTATTTGGTTCTTATACAGGTAGAGGATTGCATCTGAAGTGTTAGAATGATCCAACCATTTTCAGGCAACCTTAGCAACGAATTTGATGCAACTCTTCCGTTTCAGATCAGGCGTTAAGGTCAATCCCAGAAACTTGTCAAAGCGGGATGTTTCCTCAAAACGAGCCATTCATTTCATTTAGGGCCAGGTGGGGATCAGAGCGTTGGTGAAAAGATAGAAACTTGGTTTACATGCATTAAAATTAATTAGCCACCTTTTTCCCCATTGTACCATATACTCAAGGTCATTGCCAACTTTTGAAGTGTTGTCAGATCATATGTGCATAAATGACTATAGTAGAAATCTGGCATACGGTGGCCTTAGGATATGTTTATTTCAAATTACCATGTGGAATACAATGTTTTCTCAGCCTCTGGTTATGGTATTTGCCTCGCCTTACAGTATTATTTATGTTATTTGATTATATTCATGTGTATTATGTACTGTACTCTATTTTGCTACTAATTTTTAATGTGTTCTGTATAATATTTTGCTTAAGTCCCACCATATGGCGATTTCACATTACAATCCCAACCGCAGAACAGGGTTCTATTGTACAATAATCGAAGAATGTGATTTAGATTCTTGATGACCAGGAAGACACCAGTGTTGATCTATAAGCTTTGGGCTTCTGCCTATTGAATGTGATCTGAAATTCTGAGGATAACTAGATGGACAATTGGGATAATTACTAGATAAAAATGGGCCAGGCAAAAAGACATAAACAAGTTTTATATAAACGGAGAGAAATTAGGTTTGAAAGAGCCAAAATCTGACTGACTCAACAGAGTTAACAGTTCTTGGGAAAAGAGACTATTTAGTTGTACGTGAAATGTTGGTATCTTGATGAATTGTTTTAAATCATTGACCTTTTACTTCTGACAACTTTTTCCTTTTTTATATGAATCACTTTCTAACACTTTGGCTGACCCACTTTAACCCAGATAGTAATAACCAGAAAATGTATTGAGCTATAGAAATTAGGAACTCTTTTTAATTTCTGAAAAATTTATAATAGTGTAGTGAATGATAAGCAATCAACTATTTCCTGCTATCCAAGAACCATGAGGTTGTTTGTACAACAATTGATGAGGCTGAACTATTTGGTCAGCTATTTGCCTTGAACTCTACCTTGGATTTTATAAATCACCCTCTCTTAAATTTCCCATTGTGACAAACCTCATCTGATTATCATTCCTTCCTATGTTTAGGATATCATAAAAGAAACTCCAAAGCATGTGAAAGAGATCTTATCTCTGCTATAGTACTAAAAAAATACACTGCTGAGCTGACCTATGTCCTCTAAACTTTACAACAAATGCATCGCCAAATCTCAATTTCTTGATAGCTGGAAAATTGTCTGTGGTATCAATGTTAAAAAAAATTCTGGTGAAAGAACTGACCTACAAAATTATGGCTCCATTCCATCAGTCTCCTCCTATTTTTCACAAAAATCTTTGAGTCACTAATCAATCTAGCACTAGTTCTCTACCATATAAATGCTAAATTTCTTTCTAACCGTCAGTATGGGTTAAGCAAGCCTATTCTACTGCATATATTCTAATTGTCATCTCTGAACGCATATAGCATACACTGGACAATACAGATGATACTAGGTTGGTAGCACTTGATATATCAAAATGCTTTTGATATGAAAACCATATAAAAATTAATTTGTATGTTATTACTAAGGGCGTATCGATTAATCGGCAGGTAATTGGTAATCGGACATTTTGCCAATTAATCGGATGATTAATTACTTTTCTCTTTCCCATTAAATTTAAATCATTTCATCACTTCCAAGTAACTCATCAGATAGCTTAGGCACATTAACATAGTAACTGCTAATTTAACTTATTTAATTGTCTGGCCACTATTATGGCTTTTTGTCTTTAACAAAAATTACAGAATATAAAGTACAATTTCTAATTATTAAATGAATATGATTAAACAATTAGATAAGAAAAAAGAAATTAAAAACCAACTACAAAGTACAAATTGTAATTCTTTAAGTGAATAACTATAAAGTTGAAGTTCTGCACCTGCTGCTGCTCTACTTTCTCTTCTGTTCTTGCTGCCTGCCTCCTCTGCTCTCATAGTTTCCTCACTACTTAGTTGAATACTCGTAAGTTGTAATGTGAAAACATTTGAGTTTTTCTATTCTCAAAACAGAGCTTGTTTCACATGTGTTCATACACATTACCACGTGTACTAAAAAGCCTCTCACTCTCCACAGAAGAAGGTGGTGTGCTTAAATATTTGGAATCCAGTTTATTCAGCAGTGGTAAGGTCTCCCGTGTCTTCTTCCACCATTGAAATGGATCATCACCTCTTACAAGTAGTTGTAAAGCTACGTAATGATCAAGTTGTTTTGTGCACTTAACCATAAGGGATTTACTTTTTTGAGTTTAGATTGTGATTATTGTATTTCTGTTGTAGTTGCAGTCTCCAGGTTTAACTCAGCTTCTATCTGCTCTAAGTTTTGATTTGTTACTGTAGGCTTATTCAAAGCTAATTCATCAAACAGGCTTAAGAGATACAGTATTACTTTCACTTTGATCTTCTTGACCCTCAACAGAACTTAAAGTGTATTCTGCTGATTCTAAAAAAAACAAGAAATGCATAAGAATATAAATATTTTGGAACGTTTCCACAAGAAACTTTTTTTTTTTTTTTTGTTTACTTCTTGCAAAATTATTATCTACCACATTGCAATCACTTAATGTCCAAAACTAGAGTCATTGATATGATGGCTTCAAGAATTGAACAAATGGTTGGTGTATGAATTGAAAGAAAGAATTGTAATTATGTAAATTCACCCAGAAAAATCTATCCCTAAGTCAATTTCCTATAAATGATGATTTTTGCACACTGCATATGGTAACATCAGTAAACAGGGACATACAAGTCACTATTTCTTTCATATTTGTTACATTAAATCGATATAATAAAGTAAAGCTAATCAGTTTGTTGACTTTTTTCATTGATAGGTTTCATTCTAACAAATCAATATTTGATTCTAACTAGCCATCTTCTCTTATTGAACATTGATAAGAAACTAGAGCTGTTTAAAATGTTTTTACTTCCTGCAATTCATAACCAACACATGGCAACTACATGATGTCTAAAACTAGAAACATTGGCTTCAGGAATTGAACAAATGGTGATGGTAATATTTGGTAAAGTAAAAGTTGTAATTATCCAAATTTACACAGAAATATCTGTCTCAATGCCGTAGTCTTCCCTTTTTTTAATTATAAGTCTTTATGCATCTAAGTAAGCTGATTACTGTTGCCTTACAAAGTGTGCAGTGACACAAAACTCGCCAGTTGATATTCAGGCCAACTCAACTGCCAGATTTATTTATCTTGTTTTTAAACATAAGTTCTACTTTCTTTTGTATCTACAGACAGTGCCGGTCAAAACAAGCAACATGCAGCAAATATAAACGCCAACAAATTGGATTTGGAAACTGAAGAACTGCACATTAATAAAGTCAGCCTCGACGTTTCACGGTTAATATCACAAATTCGACAGCAACGAAACATGACGCAAAAAGAATTAGCAACAGTATGTATACATTGGTTTCTTTTTTCGGCACAATTTTCTCTTAAAGAAATTAATAACATGAAACAAACCCTGATTATTATATTCCAAGATGTTATAGTTGATTAATGTAAGAATTGAAATTTTTCTGAGACAAAACACGTTATTCGTTTTAACAATAAAACTTGTGTACTGTAATCAAAAGCATCATAATTCGAAACTTGATAAATCAGTTTTTATGTAGAACAAAGTGATATTTTATGAAGGGTAAGACACAAATATGAAGAAATAATTAGTTGAAAACGATTCTGTGTAGATCAACAATAGCTTAATACTGGGCAACAATTCTTTACTTTCTGAATGTTTAGATTTTTACAACTGATTTTGGGTATTTTTGAAATGCCGAATCAGGAAATTGCATCTGTTTCTCTCCATCAGGTCAGGTTTTTTGTGTTGATTTGCAAAAATCAGATCGTGTGACAAAATTGATTACATTTTTGTGGCATTATCAGCTGATTTTTATTAACACCTATCATCTTAAATATGTTTTTAAGAGAAAAATACGTTTTGTCAACAACATATATTGATTACCTGATAGAAATATCGATTGCTGTAAACTGAATGGTGGATATTGATAAAGGTAAGTCTGCAAAAATTGTTACTTCACCATTATTCAAACTTCAAGCTTGAACTTTGTTTCTTAAAACTTCTGTGTGTCCCAGCGGCCCTGATACCTGGTCTCCATCTTTTTCAAGTTCTGATGGAATCTCTACCCCTGCTAGTAACTCATTGAGCCCAGGTTCTTCGGAAACTGTTTCATATGCGAAAATAGGTAGTGCATCTTGATACTCATGTTGCAACCCGGGTTTCTGAAAACGTTGGCATGTTGTTGACAAGTTTTGCATAGTTTCTTGTCTTATCGTTGCCAAGAAAGTTCTTTACTGCAAGAACAAATGGCATGCTTCCAGTTCCACTTCCACTTTGTTCATTGAGTTTTCAAACTCTGGATCTCTGAACTGCCAGATCTGAGGACTGTCAAAGATGACAACTTTAAACTTTTCTGGGGTCAGTCCTGGTAAAGCTTGACAAAAGTAAGTGAAGCAGTCACCATCGTTTCCAGAGACTTTACGAATGGCTTAAGCCAAACTTGATGTGCATCGATGGGAAGATAATTCTCTCCAAGGCACCAATTCCTCCTGTACAGGTCAGTCCTACGTGTATGCTGAGCACCAATTTTTGAAAGATTTTGATGTTTTATGACTTCAGTTTGATCCTTTTTCAGCATAATCTCCTAGAACTATCGGACCTGAATACTTATTGTCATTAAGAACATTATTTTCAATCAAAACAATTATACAACATGGCATTTTACCCCTGCCAACTTATAAAATGCTCTACATATGCATACATGTGAACAAAAAGGTAGAAAAAACATGTGGCCATAACTCAAAAACTTGACCTGATTGAGAAAAACCAATGTGATTTCTTTTTAGATTACGTGCATCAGATTCATCCTTAATCAGCTAAAAAGACATAAACAAATTTGTTGTTGACCAGTTTAATTTATTTAAATCAATGATGGTTTAAGCTGTTCAACCAGACACAGGAATATATAAAAGGGGTAGAGAGAGAGAGATTATTCGGTAACCAAAACATGTGTAACTAAACAGATAAAACGGTAATAAAAAAAAATAAAACACATATTTGCTCTGCAATAGTATTGAGCACTTTCTTCAGGTTTTTACTAATTACTATTTTTGCTATATATATATATATGCTGATTTTCTGCTTTGACTTGATTTTATTTTTCTCTTTTCCCATTTTTTCTTTTCTCTACTTTTTCTTCTTTCAATCTCTTCTCTTTCATTTCTCTTTGGAAATGTTAATTTTGCCATACTTCAGAAAATTCATGATGCAGTGTATGAATAGAGGGGTTAGAACACTTGTTTCATCAAGAATTACCCCTCCCCATGCACACTTATGGTCTTTTCCTGATGAAATTGAAGTATCTCAATAGATACTTTCAGTATGCAAACAAAAAAGATGTTGTAAATTGATACTATTTGTTAAATTACTTTTCCAAAAACTTGGTATAAGCACTCTAAAACAAAAAACTGGCTTATAATTTCAGAAAATTATTACCTTCCTTGTTAAAAGTTGAACTCCAATTTTTTTTTTTTTTTTTTTTTTTTTTTAAGCAAAATTCAGTGTTCGCTAATTGTCTTCAAAAACTATTTTCATTAATAATTTTCTACTTTATCATTTTTTGTAATTTTTGAATATGTTCATTATGGTGACATGACAATTCAGGAGATACCATTGGTTATAACTGAAATTTAATATTTTGATTTTCAAATTTCGCTCTAATAATGAAGAAGCACCATTTTTTTTATTTTACGTTTGGTTTTATAAGTTTTTCAGTTCAGTACTTATTAAAAATTTATATTAAAAGTAAATTAAAAAAATGTGTAAGTAACAAATGTATACTCCTATAATTTTTTTTTTTTTTTTTCTGTATTGATATTCGTATTAAAAGCTCTTTTTTTCTATTTATTTAAAAAGAAAATACAACTTTGTTATATATGGGTCATGGAATTCCATTAATTTGCAAAAGATCTAGCTAATTTGCATATTCTTTTAAACACTCATTTTAATTCCCTATTAGTTTTTTCGGTTTTCTTATGGGATGATCATCTTTAGTTAACTATTATGTGTAATTATATTCCTGCAGATATTCTACATGATTTATACCTGCATAGTATTTGCGTAAAAAGGTTATAGTAAGCACAAACCTCTTTCTATACAAGATATCATTTTTCCAAATCATAGTAACCATTTCTGTAAAGTCTGCGTATATATATTTGCTTAAAAAATTTTGTCTACCGCACTCCTGGTCCTGGATATGACCTTAAACTATATCCGATGGTGAGGCCCCAGCTTGCGGGTTTTAGGGAGTGTGGAGCCACCCTTTAATTGCCATTGCTCCCAGGTCCACTCTGACTCTGAATGGTAGTACCTGTTAGGGTCCCAATTATGGGTTGAATAGAAACCGACTTGAAAACAACAAATATATTCTATTAAAAAATTTTTCTTCAAAATCTTTGTATTCTGCATTAAATAACCTGAAAAGGGTTGATATGCCGTAAAACAAAAATAACCAACGAACCACACTCCTGTCAGTTTTTGATTTACATACATGAAACTTAATATATAGGGTATTCAAGCCGATGCAAAACTTTATATTTGAGTTTTAGCCGGGCCAAATCAGGGTAAATATTAAAAAAAAAAAAAAAATGAAATTTGCCAGGTGAAGGTTGAACGACAGCATTATGAATATGCATGCGTAACATAATAGCTATTGGTTCATGTTTTAATTTTTAACCTTGCAGCAAACCTGTTTTCATAGCTCAGGCATTAATGTCAAAAGAATAAAAAAGTAAATCCTAAGCTAAATGTTTTGGTTTCAATTTTTGGTAGTGGCACAAGAGTCTGTTTTAACTTTTTAAATTGCTACTATATATTGGGTCCAATATAATAATAAATTCGAAATTTGCATTAATAAAAATATTATATTTAAGCGTATTTTATGACCAGGCAATGCTGGGCGGCTTGCTAGTATGCAAGAAACACACAATGTGGTCATAAAATATTATTGAAGACTATGAAGGATATGAATGAAAGAAATTGGTGGCGCAAGGGAAGGTTTTTTAGTTCTCTCCTACTTGCAAGAACTCCGACACAAGGGTTGGAAAGTAGGATTGACAAGTCAGCACCGCCAAGGAGGGACACTCTGTTCTGTAAAAAGTGCCTGGACAGCCCCGTCAACATTCTCTGGTAAGGGTGTCTCAGGCTATTAGCAATAAACTAACCCTTTCTCAAAGAGAGAAAGCAAAGCCTAAGATAATAAACCTAGAACTTCACAGAACTAACATCCGACTGCAATCAACTGGGACTAAATTATTAAAGAAATGCTCTAATCCCTGTTGATTTTGGGGTCGAGGATAAAATCCTTAATGCCAGGGAAATAAATTGCAGCTGAAAATATGAGTCATTTCCCATATATCGTTTGAACCATTAATTAAAATTGTTGCCATTATAATTCTTCTTGCTGGAATACTTTTTCAAACTAAAGCGAATGACATTTTTACTTTTGTAACAGACATGCTTGAAAAGGAAAAAGACAAAGTGACCTAACGGAATCAAATATTAATGTTTTAGACGTGATTTAGGTCTAAGTTATACAATCGGTCTAACATAATTTTATATTATATTAGCAGAGATACCCAACGTTGCCTGGGATTGAATGATGATCAACGACTGTTTCACAATTCTATATTTTTATTGTCATCGAAATCAGTGAAATTGCCCATTTTTTAATAAAATCGATTGGGTACACATCGTGGTGCACTGGAAGGAAGCTTCACATGCCTCCTTGCATTGACTTAGTACACTATACATTGTAATCTACATTGCACTGTAGAGAACCTACTACTGATTTTATGAAATTAATTTTTATGTATAATGGCCTGAATTAAATCTTAAATTAAATTAAATCTGAATTAAATCTTAAAATGCAAAAGTCAACTATCATGCTTTAATTGTGCTCTAAACAGAAACATACATTTTGAATGCGCCTCTGTCATCTCAAAGAACCTACTACTACTACTACTACTGTTGATTTTATGTGTCTGTCCCTACTACATGTGCGGTCATAATAGCTTGAATTTAAGTTCAAAATAAAAAAAAAAGTTAAGTGTAACCCCTACAGGGCAGCTCAGGTACACAGGCTTGGAGGTTGAGATGCAGCTGAAGACGATACCTGTGGCGTCACCCGTGTTTTCGTCCAGTGGTCGAATTTGTCTCTGTCGCCGTCGTTCACTCTCCGGTTCTGCTTTTGAATCAGCTTCCCAAACGGTCACCTGAGCTATCTGAGAAATATATTGCATTCAACAAGTGTGTTTTCAAATAAAGAAAAAAGTCAAAGCTTAATTAGCTTTTCTTAACATAAAATTGATTATTGCCTTCGACCTTACAAATGATAGTTACACGCTGGCCTAATCATGCAAGCACTGGGGCTGACAGTTTTCTTTCCTTTTTATTTAAAGCACTTAGTTTTCTCTATCGTCAGTATGCGGGGAAGGATCAGACACACGCCAGACGTGTCGGCCAAGCGCATGGCAACAAAAGTCTCTCATCCCTCCTCACCTCCCTTTATCAATATCGCTAGCTATAACCCCCCCCTCCCCACCTCTCCAAATATGCCCACAAGTGCCAGCCAATCAAACAGCGGCCGCGCCTTTGTTCGGAGGGGGGGGGACAGTAAGGGCCTGCTGAGCCCTGACCGCTTGGTCACAGAAGAGAAAGAAAAGAAAATGATAAAAAGCGACCTTTACATTTATTGAAGCAAAAGAAAAAAGGAAGGAAGAGATTTTCCTCTCTCGTCTTCTCTCTACCCTCTTTCAACACGTCATTAAGGAGATAACGTCCCCTCACCAGGAATACGAGCTGTCATGTCTAATTAACACAAGGTCTTTGCCACACATGCCAGCCCGGGTGGTCCCTCAACACACGAATCCATCTGTTAATTTTCGGAATTATTTTTATGACTTATTCTGGCATAGGCACGCGCTGTAGTATCCATTCCCGGGGAGGGGAGATCATTTTGATTATCCACTAAGAAACAAGACCTATTCTGTTTAAAACAACATCAAACCCTCATCATCTTTAGAGTCCAGCCGTGCGAATTCTCCTGAATTCATGTCAATGGGCCACCCAGACTACAAGCTGTTCTTTAATCAACTAGCAAGGTATCCCGGCATCGCCCGGTCCCCATCGGGTCACACAGGTATCATGGTGAAATTGTTCTTTAAACAGAAACATTCATTTTGCATGTGCCTCCGTCATATCAAAGAACCTACTACTGATTTTATATATCGAGACTTTCAGTTTGTATGGTAATAAAAATTCTCAAATGCACTTGTGATGTTAGACTGTGTAAGGTGTTAACTTTGGTCGAAATCGCCTGTTCCTGCTTTCGTTGGATTATTTTGATTATCAATACTTATCAAACGCATTCCAATACAAAACCTATCTGAGAACACTGCCAGGCACAAGAAGTCTCTCAGTGTGAAATTTCATAAATATTGGCCTCGCTATTTCGTGTCCATAAGGAATGAACTTCCATAGACATGTTTCTTGTATCTAAAAGTAGAGATAGGATTAGACCAAATAAAACGATTTTGTTTGAATACATTTTTGTGTTTTCTTTTTTTGTGTTCCATTTGCTATTGTGAACATTTTACTTTGATCATCTTTCAAAGCTGACTTGTTTTCACTTGTTGTTTGTAGAAAATCAATGAAAAGCAACAAGTAATCAATGAATATGAATCTGGAAAAGCCGTTCCCAATCAACAGATTTTAGGCAAACTGGAAAGAGCTTTGGGTAAGTTGCCTCCTTGGTATTGTTTAATTCCAGTGAAAATAGCATGGAGGGGGTGATATTAAAAACTAAAATATACTGTTTCTACCTAGCATTGCCGGGGAACTTTTTCTACTTTCATTAATAATTTATGTAAGTGAAATAGGAAAATGTTATTTGGGTTATGAATAAATGTGAAAAATGATTTTCTTTTCAGACCAATGAAACTTTTAATCACATCTTGGCAGGCTAGCATTTTATCAATTTGCTCAATGCACCAGTATTATTAATAAACAAATTGTAAAACATGCCATCGAAATGTTATTGTGTAAACGAAATAACATTCAATTGATGGAAATCTCTTTAAAAAAGCAGGAGAAAACAGTAAAATTTGAAAAATTGGCTCGAATTAGATTTCTTCCAAATGTCATTGATTGCAAGAAAGAAAACTTTGGACTGTGACAGGATTAACTCTCCCATTCCTGCTGATATTAATGTCAATCAGATTAAATATGAAATTTGATGGGTATTTATTATTTTAAAAAATATGGACCAATATTTACCAAAACTGACTGAACACTTTTATGTATGTACTTTTTTCGAAGTGGGTATTCCAAACCAAAATTTTATTTTTATATATATCCATGGGCATATAATTTTTGCAAAACTTAAACAATGGTATCATATTTTCGTAGCCACCCAGGGCTCTACGGACTAAATTTCCTTAGTTAACCTTTGACAACGAAATATTTTTACTAGCCAAATCCACATGGTTTTTGGAATATGACATCTTCGTTCCATAAGTCTGTACATCATAAAGTTTTTTCTGTTTGATTTTATTTATTTATTTATTTTTTTTTTTGATAAGTGTAATTCTAAATATGTTCTGAATTTTATTTGCCATCTTGTGTTGGTCCAGAAATCAATCTTCATGGTGTATAACTAAAAATATAACCTTTGAACAAGTGAAAAATCCTTACAAATGTATTATGTCATCTTTCGATAAATAAAAAAAATTAATCCTATTCTTCTTTATCTGGTGATAGTATTTAGGGTTAGGGTTTCAGACTCCAAGGTGGGCAACATCTCATACCTGTTCCATATAGTCCGCTCGAAAAAGTTAACATCAGTTAGATTGTGTGCAATCATATTGCTTCTTGGAGCCAAGTTTTCCTCTTTTTTTTTTTTATTAATCCCATCAATACCATAATAGAAGGAATAATTATTACATTAGTTACCAGACTAAAATTGGGGAAAATCCTGTGAAAATACAAACCTGCAGAAATGACAGTCACAACTTTGTTCATCTAAAATTTATTTCAACAGGTTTGAATATTAATGGGATTCAAAATGCAAGTTACCATTTAAAAAAAAAAAAAAAAATTTTTTAATAATAATTTTTAAATAAATAAAAGCCTTCAGATTTGGACCATGTAAAACCAGGCAGAAATATGTTCTTAAAGATTTAAACTTGGATTTTTTTTATACCAATGTGTGACTATATTCATATATACAGTTTCTTAATCATTTCTTTATTCCTACACAATCCATATTGATTCTGGTTGATCAGTTTGCTTGTGAATCATTGCAGCATATTGTTGAGAATAAAATTTAGTTCCTTTTAGGAAATACTTCGTCTGAGTTAGAATTATGTTCAAATGGTTGCGATCATTTAAAAAGGGGGAGATAGGTATTTGTTCATCTATAAAGAGTTACTTTTCTATGTTTGAAAACCCCAAATATTATTTTTGAGGGAAACCCACTACTGGATAATGCAAGGTAGGCGCGACTAATATTACATATTCTAAAGATCGTGGAAGAGGAGGGGTGTTCCGAAAAATGTGTAATCTTTACGGACACAAGGCAAGAGAAAGATGATATCTGCTTATTTTGCCATGTTGTTTGTGATGTCATTTCCTTAATGGGTCGACTTTAATTTCTTACTTTAAAGATTTGTTGAAATTTCTTATTTTTACATGATGTATTTTCCCATGGAAATATCCTTTTCCACATCATCTCCCACAACCCATGTTGAATATTGCTAAAACTTTTACAAGTTAAATTTAGTAATGTCCCTCACTCATGAAAAATAACATCACTTAAATAGCAGACATTTTCAGTTTAGTATGGTTATGCTGTTTCAAAGCATGCACCACTTGTCCCTTGCATTTTACACTGCATTTTTGGTTTCACTATTGAAATTTATATATGTATTTTTTAGAGTGAGGGCTTGCATATACATTTAACATAAAAGGCTCACCCACTTTAGGCCCACCAAGAATATATAACAAAATTTACATGACCACCTGCTGATGAACAAGAATTGATTTTATATAAAACAAAAAGGAGTGATGGGACAATCTCGCTCTGCAGTTGTCCACAGATATACAGATGGTTCAACCCATTTAATTAGACCTGAATGGGCAGTAATTCTGTCCATTATTACTGCTTAAAAAATTTTGTTCAAAAGTGCATGATCATTACTGCCTGGTCATCCACTGGTGTATGAACATTTTATATTAAATTTGTATTAAAATGATTCAACTTTTATATTTATAATAGATCTAATAAGTTCTAATTTAATTTTTTTTTTCCCCTCGGTGTTTCTAGTCAAATTCCATTTTTATATTTTTGGCAGAATTAACACAGAATGTGGAGCTCCAATATTTGTATTTCTTAAAAATTGAACCCGATCAGTGACTTTTACAATATACTATAAATTGGTTTCAAATTTTATTTTATTTTTCCAGGCGTCAAACTGAGAGGTAAAGAGAGAGGACAGCCACTCGCAAAGAAGTAACCCCCCCTCCCCGCGCACCCCACCTATTATTGGGGCTGTTTGATATAAAAAAAAAACAATATTCCTCCGCTAATTGCTGTATTTTCTGTTGGATTCATTTTGAATAAGAAATAAAACATTTTTAAAAATAATTTTGATGTCCATGTGTTTGTTTTTGTTTATTTTACTTAAGATATTCATGAATAAAAAGATATATATATACATTTGTAATGAATAAAAAGATGTATATATATATATATATATATATATGTATACATTTGTAATGAATCTCCACTTGTCAAGACTAAAAGGCACTTGAGGATAGATTGTCAGTTGAATGATGAATAATATGAGAGGATTAAAAATAATGGATAAAATTTGATGACTTATGAGGGTGGTATATGACCATTATTTAGTGACATTAGATTTGGAGATGACCCATAGGGAACAATCTTGTAATGTTTTATTAATTGAAAGTTCTTGAAGAGAAACTCTGTTCATGGAAATTGTTTGATGCTACAAAGATTTGCTTTTCCCCGGCACACTTGATTTTTGCCAGATTAACTAGTTTGCCTTAATGAACTGCAGCAACTGCTCCCTCAACCCTCGAACCCACTAAGTATGCAACTACCATGTCTAAATCATCCAAAACTTTTTGCTACTGACTTTGAATTCAACAAAATTCAAGTTGGTGATGGCTTACAAAAACAGTTTGGTTTTTATCTTGTTCAATACAAGTTCAGTAAAAACCTAATTTTTTTTCTTCGGATTTTCTTTTACCATTAGCACAGATATGGAAAGGAGGATACTGTCATCTGTATGGTGAAAACAAAATGAAACAAGCACTGATAATTTCATAAAAAATGCAATATTTACAAAGTATCAGAAAAATGTTTAGAAATGAACATTTTTGTCAATAAAAACATAGCAATAAACAATAATTGTGAAAAAATGAAATATAAGACAATTTAGTTTAGAATTTAGAGTGAGGTAAAATGAGCTTATATTTCCGAGACTTCTCAGCATTTTAGAGCAGTCAACCGAAGAAAATTTATTTTTTGATGGGAGATAGATATTTTTTTGTCGGGGTTGATAACTTTTTAAAGTGATCATGCATGGTTTTACACACTTAATAGAACAAGTTTATTGAATATCTCTAAAAAGATTAGAATAGCCCAGAAATTATTTTACATTAAATTCATATACGAAACTGATCTCCCACTAAATTCTAAAAATAATTTTCTTTCCAATTTACAATGTGTTCACATGTAATCACCTCATAGAATAAAAACAACATGGGCATCACCGCTTATTAAGGCCCAGGGGCCACTCGAGGATAAGAGTTAAAGAGTGTACAGTAATCAATGGGACAACATAGTAATTGTCAGTAATGGAAATTCGGTAAATTTGTTAACTTAAGGGGAACGACTTATCAAGAACTTGTTTACATTAGACTTGGCTAAGTGTGTTAATCTACAAATTTATTACATCTTTTTTCAGTAAAACAAATCAACCTAATAATCAACCAAGATTTTATAATTACGAAGCTAAAAATATGAACATTCTTTGATAGCTGGATGGCACAGAATAGTTAACAAATCCACTGCCCTCATGTTAAAAATGATTTTGTAAGTATTACATTATTGTATAGAAACTCATTCTAAACATGGAGATGGGACTTTTAAATATTCTCTTTCTACACCGTTTTTTTATCTTGTATACTAATCGTCGGTTATTTTCAATTGCTTGAAATAAAAAAAAAATCTTTAGTTGTCTCACAATTTTCATTCAATTACAAGGAAAACATTTCAGAAAATAATTAGAAAGATCTAGTTTTGTAATATATGCCTCCCCTCCCTCAATGTATCTTTTACATTTGTAAAAATCTATACGGACGTTACATGGAGACTATACAGTTCCTAAAAGCAACAAATCTCTAAATCTTCACAAGTTTTCAAAGAATCTGAATTAGTAATTGTATCAGAATCTGGAATTCTGAAAAGTATTGGAATTGTCCCATAACTTACATATATATATATATATATATATATGTTTCCTGTTAATTACTTGAGCTGATATTCCCTATAGGTCATACTAATCTGTTTTATACTTTTCTTACATTTACTTGTTAATAAAGAATGATGGACTATAAAATAAGAATTTTTGTTAGTCAAACAACATAGTGAGGGTGAGAATAATAGACGGAAAATTTAGTATGAGATGCATGACTTGGTGAGTAAATTTCAAATTATGATTAATTAGAACAATTAAAATAGGCTTTTTAAAAAACCTAACTCAATCCCTAAACTGGAATATTTCAGCATGTGATTAAAATATATAGGAAGTAAGTGTTAGGAAAACAAACGTTAGTGTAACAAATTTATTTTTTCATTTTGTCACCATTAGTTTCTTTGGGTTTTTAATATGCTTTACTACTCTTCTGTTCGTTCTCTCTTTTATGTCATTCGTCTCCTATTTGTTTGCTTATTCATTCTTTCTTCATCTCATTTGTCCTTCCTCCCACTATGAATAAACTGTGTGTGTGTGTCCATTGCACAGGCCCTGATCATTCACTTATGCTGGTTCAACGTTGTTGCTCAATTTTGACGCTAGTCACATTATCAACTATGAAGTCTCGGTGCAGTGTTGCAATTGAGACATTTCAGCTTGACCAAATCAAAACACAAGTCCAAAAGTCCTCAAACCCATCTATGTGGCACATCAACCCAACTGACACAAAAAAATGAAACTAACTGCCAGAGTCCTAAAAGGCCAACTGTGACTGAACTCCTCTACCTATCTGTTGGGGTATATATCTACTTTCAATCAGAAATCCTAGATGTTCAGTCTTTTTCTCAATCACTCTCAACTAATCACCAATCTCTCCTCAGTCCGCCCTTATTGGACCACCCAGAAATTGACCACTCGAGATAATGACAAGCTAGCAACCACCTGGAACAGTCAGTAGATCATAATCAGAGCAGGGAACCTCATATCATTACCTCTCAGCATTAACCCCCTGTTTAATGAGCCCTTTTTTTTTTTTTTTCAAAGAAAAATCAAATTCTGGGTAGCCGAATCCTAAATCAGAGATATTTTCAAGTTCTTAAGCAACTTTTTTCTATTGATTGGACATTTCTTACCTGCAGTATCGCAAGTATGCAGTCTATTAAACATGAAACTGCTTAATGCATATTTACACGACCATATGTAAAGATGAGATGTGCACATTGATAAGCAAATAAGATCCACAGAGTTTTAGTATTTACTAAATGTACCTGTGACAACTACTATTTGCTTTTGATTTCATTCAAAAATTCATAAACTGTGACATCTGTTATGACTTTCTTTTTGTCAAAAAAAAGCAAAAAAAAAAACAATTCTTTTATCATCATCAAGGTCATTACATTTGGTTTAACATCCGTTGTACATGATGGCTTTTAGGAATTAGCTTCCAAAATAACCAAGTCTTTCTCCCATTTTTCTTGGCCTTTCTCTTCCAACTGACTGCATTACCTCAACTGTTCATATATACTAACCGAAGAATTCTCATCCATTCTTTCAATGTGAGCAAAGTTTTATGTTTTTTACATATCTCTTTATAGTATCCAGATTTAATCTGGGGTCGTCAAATCTAAGCCCACATTATCCATTCATCATATCGTTCTGATATAATTTCTCTTCATACAATTGCAACAAATAATCTTAAGTCTCACTGGCCAAGTTTCACTTCCATACATCATCACATTACACACACATACTCAATAGACTCTTCTCTTGGTCAACAGTCGTAATACATTGCTGGTTCGTAATAACAGAATTTCCTCTAATCCGACTTCATCCATTCTTAATTCTTGCAACCACACTAGCACAAGTTCCTCTTTGTTCTCCAATAGAAGCACCAAGGTAACAAAACTTTCAGACAATTTCTGAATCAAGAATAAAAGTTAATAAGATGGATAGATTGACAACTGAATGACGATGAATACAATGAGAAGATTGGAAATTTTAACATATCATTCACTCCAAACAACAACTCTTCTTCTTCGTCTTGGAATGTAAGATCTAAAAGACAAAATGGGAAAGGGTAGGAGCGTGACCCACCCCCTCCCCCCAACTTCATTTGGTTCTTTAGAATGCTGTTATGAGTGATGCTATGCTTAATCCTTGTTTGGAATCAGAAAACAAAATAATTCCACATTATTTGTCCTTCATTAGTCATTTAGTAGGTTTCCCTCTGTGATAACACGGGTGCTCCCCATTTCATAACATTGCCGATTCCAACAATTGTTTCTATGGCCTTCTCCTTTCTCTCTCTTTTTTTTTTTTTTTTTTGACCGTGTTGTTGCTTTTCACATTTGTGGCTGCACGAGTTCACAAATAAAAAAAAAATATATAAACAAAACACAAACTCTGACACATTCGGCAAATATCCGTTACATTCTGGGTGTATGTGTTTGACACCAATGACCCTCTATATGTTAAAGTTCACATCTACATTCTATCACGGCCATGTTTGTCAGTTGATGTCAGCTCATCTCAATCTGGTCAAATCCTTTAACCACTGCAAACACAAGAATGCCCGTAAATTGTTCATAACTGTTGTCAACTATCGCAAAACTCACAGCAACACTGTAAACTGGCCATAAACTAACTCTAAATTTGTCCATTACGCATTAATTAACACTTCTATTCAGTTTCCTTTGTGTATCTTGGTGAACAACTTCCACTCCAATGTTCTGCTATTAAACTTGTTTGCTCTCTTTTTTTTGTTATATTTTTTCCTCTTTTTTTTTCTTTTTTACTTCCTAAAACTTGGGAGGAGGACGTCGATAATGTCACACCTTTAAAGGAAAGTCATGTTATTCTAGACGAGAACACTTTCATGGTGTTTTGAAAGTTAAGTCAAACTTTGTAACATCATTCAAATGTGTATCCTCGTTGTTTTCTTTTCAAATATTGAGAATAATTTCATAGAAATACAACACAGATTTTCCCGTCACCTCTTTTAATCCGGACAGAGAACTTAATAATCTCCCTGCTGCTAAATGGCTCTGTACATATTATGAGATCAATTCCTTTGTTTACACTGCGCCTGCTTGTGGTAGTCTTTTGAAATAAAGTCAATTTGTATGAATCAAACTTTTTTATCCATTCTGTTGTTGCCATCCAGTAAGACGGTACCAGTCATAGATAAGGACTTATTTTTTTTCTCGAAGAAATGTCCCTTTTATGCAATTTGGTCACACAGAGTGCATTGATTTTATCTGTCCCCTGAAGAACTGCTTCAGCTCCTTTTACAACCACAATCGGTCAGTAGAGAGAGATTCCTGGAAGCAACGAAGACTCCCTCCCCTTTTTTCTCTCCTGTCCATTGGGAGCACAAACATTAGGCACTACCAAAAGTCACTACAGAATTACCCCCCCTTATATGCAAAACGATGTAACTTTATTATAAATTAATATTATCAATATAACTTTATTATAAATTAATATTATCAATATAACTTTATTATAAATTAATATCATCAATATCTTTATTATAAATTAATATCATCAATATAACTTTATTATAAATTAATATTATCAATATAACTTTATTATAAATTAATATTATCAATATAACTTTATTATAAATTAATATCATCAATATCTTTATTATAAATTAATATCATCAATTACTTTATTATAAATTAATATTATCAATATAACTTTATTATAAATTAATATTATCAATATAACTTTATTATAAATTAATATCATCAATATAACTTTATTATAAATTAATATCATCAATATAACTTTATTATAAATTAATATCATCAATATAACTTTATTATAAATTAATATCATCAATATCTTTATTATAAATTAATATCATCAATATAACTTTATTATAAATTAATATCATCAATATAACTTTATTATAAATTAATATCATCAATATCTTTATTATAAATTAATATCATCAATATAACTTTATTATAAATTAATATCATCAATATAACTTTATTATAAATTAATATTATCAATATAACTTTATTATAAATTAATATTATCAATATCTTTATTATAAATTAATATCATCAATATAACTTTATTATAAATTAATATTATCAATATAACTTTATTATAAATTAATATTATCAATATAACTTTATTATAAATTAATATCATCAATATAACTTTATTATAAATTAATATCATCAATATCTTTATTATAAATTAATATCATCAATATAACTTTATTATAAATTAATATTATCAATATAACTTTATTATAAATTAATATCATCAATATCTTTATTATAAATTAATATCATCAATATCTTTATTATAAATTAATATCATCAATATAACTTTATTATAAATTAATATCATCAATATAACTTTATTATAAATAAATATTATCAATATAACTTTATTATAAATTAATATTATCAATATCTTTATTATAAATTAATATCATCAATATAACTTTATTATAAATTAATATTATCAATATAACTTTATTATAAATTAATATTATCAATATAACTTTATTATAAATTAATATTATCAATATAACTTTATTATAAATTAATATCATCAATATCTTTATCATAAATTAATATCATCAATATCTTTATTATAAATTAATATCATCAATATCTTTATTATAAATTAATATCATCAATATAACTTTATTATAAATTAATATCATCAATATCTTTATTATAAATTAATATCATCAATATCTTTATTATAAATTAATATCATCAATATAACTTTATTATAAATTAATATCATCAATATAACTTTATTATAAATTAATATCATCAATATAACTTTATTATAAATTAATATTATCAGTATAACTTTATTATAAATTAATATTATCAATATCTTTATTATAAATTAATATTATCATTATCTTTATTATAAATTAATATTATCAATATAACTTTATTATAAATTAATATTATCAATATAACTTTATTATAAATTAATATTATCAATATCTTTATTATAAATTAATATTATCAATATCTTTATTATAAATTAATATTATCAATATAACTTTATTATAAATTAATATTATCAATATCTTTATTATAAATTAATATTATCAATATCTTTATTATAAATTAATATTATCAATATCTTTATTATAAATTAATATTATCAATATAACTTTATTATAAATTAATATTATCAATATAACTTTATTATAAATTAATATTATCAATATAACTTTATTATAAATTAATATTATCAATATCTTTATTATAAATTAATATTATCAATATCTTTATTATAAATTAATATCATCAATAACTTTATTATAAATTAATATTATCAATATAACTTTATTATAAATTAATATTATCAATATCTTTATTATAAATTAATATTATCAATGTAACTTTATTATAAATTAATATTATCAATATCTTTATTATAAATTAATATTATCAATATAACTTTATTATAAATTAATATTATCAATATAACTTTATTATAAATTAATATTATCAATATAACTTTATTATAAATTAATATTATCAATATCTTTATTATAAATTAATATTATCAATATAACTTTATTATAAATTAATATCATCAATATAACTTTATTATAAATTAATATCATCAATATAACTTTATTATAAATTAATATTATCAATATAACTTTATTATAAATTAATATCATCAATATAACTTTATTATAAATTAATATCATCAATATAACTTTATTATAAATTAATATTATCAATATCTTTATTATAAATTAATATTATCAATATCTTTATTATAAATTAATATCATCAATATAACTTTATTATAAATTAATATTATCAATATCTTTATTATAAATTAATATTATCAATATCTTTATTATAAATTAATATCATCAATATAACTTTATTATAAATTAATATTATCAATATAACTTTATTATAAATTAATATTATCAATATCTTTATTATAAATTAATATTATCAATATCTTTATTATAAATTAATATCATCAATATAACTTTATTATAAATTAATATTATCAATATAACTTTATTATAAATTAATATTATCAATATCTTTATTATAAATTAATATTATCAATATCTTTATTATAAATTAATATTATCAATATCTTTATTATAAATTAATATCATCAATATAACTTTATTATAAATTAATATTATCAATATAACTTTATTATAAATTAATATTATCAATATAACTTTATTATAAATTAATATTATCAATATCTTTATTATAAATTAATATTATACATTTCTTTATTATAAATTAATATTATCAATATCTTTATTATAAATTAATATTATCAATATCTTTATTATAAATTAATATTATCAATATCTTTATTATAAATTAATATCATCAATATCTTTATTATAAATTAATATTATCAATATAACTTTATTATAAATTAATATTATCAATATCTTTATTATAAATTAATATTATCAATATCTTTATTATAAATTAATATCATCAATATCTTTATTATAAATTAATATTATCAATATAACTTTATTATAAATTAATATTATCAATATAACTTTATTATAAATTAATATTATCAATATAACTTTATTATAAATTAATATTATCAATATAACTTTATTATAAATTAATATTATCAATATCTTTATTATAAATTAATATTATCAATATAACTTTTGTATCATTTAAAAGAAGGGCAAAATAAGCTAGTAATAATTTAAAAAAAAATTTCATCGAACGAAAATAATGAAATTGCGAGACGAAAATCGTGTTTACATAATTGGCGCTTTAAAATAACGTTCCCATGTAGTAAGCATTTCGAACGTGAAAACATACCCGTGTTTAATAAATCTAGCAAAAATCAACTGATGGTCAGATTTTCGTGAAATGTTCGAGACTTATCCATTTTAGAATTAAATTACATATAAAATGCAGTTTCCGTAAAATATACAAGGGAAAATATATTTTTTAGTGCGTGTCTCTTCCACCATATTTATTTTTTCGAAAGTTGAACAAAATATATTTAAATCTATCGACATTTCCATTTATTATGAAACATAAGAATTCAAATAAGTAAAACATATTTATTTTAAAAGATTTAAATGCACATATTGAACAAAAAATTACCTTGAAGTTGTAATTAAAAAAATGATATAAATTTAATATTATGTTTTTTAAATAGCGTTTTTTCGAACTAATATATACTATAATCAGTTGAATTGCCAAGAAAAAGAAACTTCCTAAAAATTAATTCATTTTTAAAAGATTAAAACGATTAAAATTCCATTATTTCAAAATGTTCCGTTACAACATAGATTTTTAATTAATTGTTTAAATTTTTTTTTAATATTAAGTTTTAATATAAACATGGCTCTTGTCAGCTATTTTATCGCCAGATTAAAACCGATTTGAAAATATTATTGCACAAATACTAAGCATTTTGTAGCCCCCCCCACTCATATTTTGTATGTTTCTTTTTACCGAACAAAATATGGAACCCCGTAGGTAATCAAATGAACATTCAGTAAAACCGTGTTTCATATTTAATATACAAATGTTTATAATATTATTAATCGTTAAACTATGTAAATCTTAAAACCTAACAAAATTATAACAAAGATTAATTATTAATTGCAGTTTGAAGAAGATAAACAAAAGGTTTTAAAAAATCATTAAGTCGCTTCTGCTTTTCCATAGTTCGTATAGTTAACACAAATCTGATGTCACGGAAACATGCGGTCCATTTTTCCCAATCGTTTGGCAGACCCTAACAAACATTGACTATCTTTAGCTGAAGATAACTGCTGACAGATTTTTGACAGCTCAAAGATCTTTTTACTTTTTATTTCCTCATTCAGAGTCAGGATTACAGAACAACAAAAAAAGGTGAGAATAAACCCAATGTCCACTTCCTCCTCTTATTCAATTATTGGGTGAGGGGGTTGATAAATTGTTTTTATTGTGAAATCGCTTAATGTGGCTCTGAAAGCAACGGTTGCCGGAAAATCGGTGTTACATCATCAGTATTTAGAAATGAACAGATAAGTCAGGGGAGATAACTCTTAATGATATATTTAGAAAATCAATCTTATTTCTCTCCCTTGTAACGACCATACACCGAGTGTATTATTTTAATTTCTTCACCGCTTCCATTAAATAGTAAGGCAGCGAAAGGATTTATTTTATTTAGAGTATACCTCTATCTACATCATGGTGAAACACTACCAACGAAAAGAAAATTTAGCGCTTATGTAAACGGATCATTAAATCTAAGGGAGATAACCAGCATAAACATAGCAAAAATAAGCATATTTTGCATCATATATAATTTGGGATGCTGAAATAATCAGTAGAACAATGAAAGAACGTGTGGGAGCCTTTCCAAGTCTCACACAAAAACACGCGTTCACATCTCAAGACATATTTCTTGTCATATACATACGCGCACACAAACATACGCGCACATGTACACACAAGTAGATATATTCACGTTCGCGTATATACACTCACATTCACGTGTATACACACACACACACGCTAACATACACACATATACGCACATATACGTGCACATGTACGCACACATGGACAACGTCACTTCATTTTCAAAGGAAATCCACACATGTGCAAAAGACCACCGGAAACGATTATAAAAGCAAGAGCAATAAGCAGCATCTTCCTTTTCGAACCAGCTCTCGAGCTGGAGGTTCAGCGAACCAGCCGCCTCCCTTTCGGGAGGTGCGCGCTCGCACACGTCATGTCCCCTGCTACTATGTATGGGGCACGAGCTAACAGACAGTATGTACACCTTACACGTTTTCTATCTCCATGGCCTGGATTGACTTTTTCTCATTCTCTCTCTCCCTCTCTTTCTATACTACAATAGACTTTCTTCCTCACCAGCTAACAGCGAGAGACGCACACCAAACTGGATTGACTTTCTCTCTTTCTCTCTCTACGACAATAGACTTTCCTTCTCACCAGTAAACAGTGAGAGACGCACACCAAACTAAACACGTGTAGTACCCTTTTCTTTCACTTGTTTCTTCACGAAATAAATCCTAGTTTGTTTAATTCAAGTAAACGCGTTGTTCATTCCTTCCTCAAAGCAATTCATTTTTCCTTTCTCAATGCAATTCATTTCTCATATTTTGTACGACTGGGGGATATATATAATATATCCACCAGTCCACTACAAATTGGCGACATCCGAACGTGAGATGAACACGCATTTCCTTCTATACACTAGACCGCTACAAATGTTAAACGAAAAAAAAAAAAAATGATCACACACACAAAAAAGAAATTTGTTTTTCTTTATTTTAGGTAATCAGTCAGCGTCAGGATGATTAAAACGTTTTTGAAGGAAATTTTGAAGTATTTAAACCGTCAATGTAATTTTATTTTTAAACGAAAATAAAAAAATAAAAAAATAAGAAATTTGTTTTTCGTTATTTTAGTCATTTCTGTCTATGATTAAAGTAGGAAAAAATAACACCGTTCAAAGATTCTGCACAAGATAAAGTGTTCGGTTTGGGGGGGGGGTCTCTTAAATAAGGGAAGCATTTTTCTTTGGCTAATTGGACAACAACTTCTTGATTAATTAACAACTTTATTTAATTTTTGGTGTTGATTAATTAACAACTTTATTTAATTTTTGTTGTTGATTAATTAAAATAGTTTCATTGTAACAGGTTGTTTACTTTTGTTTTGTGTACGTTAATAATAAGTTTATTTTGCTACTTAACATGGTTATATTTTTAAGTTCGTCATTAACTTCGCTAACTTATTTCCTTTTCGTAAAAATTGCTACAGTAATCGTGTGATCTTTTTTATTTTTTTTTCATTTAACATTCATTGTTCTACTGATTATTTCAGCGTCCCAAATTATGTCTTGAAAAATGTTTATTTTTGCTATGATTATGCTGGTTATCTTCCTTAGATTTGATAATCCATTGACATAAGCGCCAAAAATTTGGACATTAATAATAATAAAAAAAAAAGAATAGAAAATGTGTACAAATTTTTAAAATTGGAAAAAAAAAAAAATAAAATAAAATAAAAAAAGAAATGATTTTTTTTTTTTCTTTTTATTTCTACTATAGAATATTCGTTTAACCAGGCTTTGGAGAAAATTTAAAATCCGAGTGTTTGCGTCAAAACAAACAAATAAACACACACACACACACACACACACACACACACACACACACACGATCATGGCTACATTTTTTTGGATATTACTTTAAGTGTTTTGTAATGGAGGAAGCATTTTTGGGATGAGCTGGATTCAGAGAAATATTTTTAGTGAAACAGATTTGCTGGTTTTCTAATCAAATGTGAGAAAAACAAGAGACATTGTTATGCGTAAACAAAGCAAAATAATGAGTTCAAAAGGTATTCACAAAAGAGATATTTTATATATGGAAGTTTACAGCAATAGGAAAAACATTCGTGTGCGTAAATATTTTTAGAGTTCTGGTAAAAATAAGTTATTATTAGTTGAGATATCGAAAAAGTCTAAATCGATAATCGATAAGAGCCATGTGTTACAGGGGTCTGGAAATCGTAATCAAAACTTCTCTGTTCACTTATAAAAATTATATTTCATTAAAAGTTATTAATAAGAGTCAATGTCATTTTTTTTCATATTAGAATAAAGTTCAGTGATAAATGTTGGAAATATTTCATTGATTAAGTTTATGCACATTGGCAGATGATATTGAGTCAATTAGTTTGTATATCTGTGTGTTCGCTAATGTTTGTGTGCAAATTATGTGAGTGGAGAGATGTTGCAGAGAGAAGTGTCAAGTAGACTCGGGTCAACTGGGCTCCACTTGTTTATTGAAGAAAAACCTGGCCTTTAAAAGATTTTAGGTGGCTCCCAGAATGACTATTTTGAATAAATTTTAAAAGTTCTCTGATTGGTCCAAAATATTATTACTTATTTTTATTCAGGATAGTGTATGCGTAGATGATGTACATTTTGATTTTGGATGCTGATGTGTAAACATTGGCATCTACAACATCACTAATAAAACTGTAAACAAAATTGGTAAAGTTTACAAGTTCCAGCATACAAACAAAATGGTCGGCTGAAACAGAGTTTTATGTAAAAAACAGAAACTGAATGGAACTGAAACAAAATACGAAACCAGCACACTAATCAATAAAGTGAATGAAACTGAAACGAAATTAAAACATGAATGTGTTGTGTATTACTAATTATTTACTAATTTGTGGTACCAATTTGAAAAATGAATTTGGGATGCTAAAACCTACACAATCGAAAAATGGTTTGAAATCCACCGTCTGCTTTTTTTTTTCATCATACATTAATTAGAATATTTTCTTAAAACTAATTATAATTAATAATTAATGTGCACAAAGAAAGCAAAGGCAGAGAATGGATTTGAGACCATTTGAGACCATTTGAGACTGATACTTGTAAACTTTACCTAAGAATTATCACAATGCTTGGGGGAGGAATGAGATATTTAAGTACTTGTACAAATCAGATTTCTCTAACTTTCCGTTAGACAAGCAGTCAAACAGAATACTCGCATTTAACGGTTCCTCATTCGTATAATGTACGAATCATTTTTTGGTTTATGTTTTTCTTTGTCTAATAATGATGAGAGAAAAGTGCACCATCTGGCTACAATAGAAATTCCATCTTTAACAACACTATTACATGCGACAACATGATTTTGAATCTGTATTTAATTTCTAAGCTCAGCACTGATTGGTGTAAACATTCAACTTCCTTTCTGATTTGTCCAATCAAAGGTCGTCTCTAAAGCGATCTGAGCACATGATCAAAGTTGATAAAAAGGATTGCACACTTGACTCTCTCTTTTTCGGCCAGGAGATCAGTGAGCTGACTTATTCAGTGTTTCTACTAACCCCCAAACTTCTCTCTTAGAACGCCACCAAAATAACTCCGGCTCCTGGCTCTTGGTTCAACTTTGAAAAAAGACACAGGAATCCATCATGGCTACCGCTGGACACGTGGACTTGATATAACACACATACTTACATGGACATGGCCCTAATATCACCACCAGTGTACTGTATGCAAGCATTCTTATATATGAATTGCTTTCTCTACAACAATTCTTTTATTTATATATTAACAAAGATGACTTAGTAAAATTGTTTAATTAGTAAAATGAATGTTCAGCGTCATTTTTCAACACATTTGACTCCACAAATGATTAAAGTTGATGTCAACAGCCAATATTGAAGATGAATAGAAATGCCTTTTTCTTCCATCTGTGATGAAATTAAATTAAAAACACTTAATAGTTCATTTTTACAAAAAGGCACCACACATCTTGACAGATTTTATCATGTAACTTGCGTGTTTGAGAAACCAATGACATACATCCTACTAGTGCAATCTCAAAAGAAGTATGTTAAACATATTTGTGTTTAGTCAAGTTTGCCTTAACAAATGATAGCACAATATAAAATAAAGAAACAAAAAATTAATATATGTCCCAAAACAATATGAATGCACAAAATTATTACTCAAGTAAAAGAGTAGTGTGGAATACAGAAAAGGTTTTCTTACACATTGTGGTTTCTTATTAGAACCAAGACCTGAAAAAGAGTCAGTAACAGCCAACAAAAAAGAAGGAAAATTAGTGAGATTTCCCGAATCTCGTGAGGATTAGGACAAGTTCTCTGAGATCCTATGACTTGACCCATTTTCTAAAGGGGCCAGCTCTAAATATTAAAATATTGAAGGGAAAGTAACTCTATCGTCCCTATAATAGTTTGGGGTGCATTATCATCATTTGGTATAGGAAATTTAATTCAGTTTGATAAGAATATCAACAAAGAATACATCTGTATTTTAGAAAACGTCTTAATTCCAACTGTTCAGAAGTTGTTTTTTACCTGTTCCAGGGAAAATATCTAGTTTCAATACGATAATTACTCAACTCACATTACAAAATTAACCAAAAAATAGTAAATTTATAATTCTTTGTTTTTTAAAACAACGTTTTGGTCAGGCTGTCCTTAATCTTGATCTTAATCCAATTGAGAACTTGAGGAACATAGTTAAAAGAAAATTGTCTGGTAGAAAATTTGCTAATAAAAAGTCACTCTGAGAGACATTAAAATAAGAATGTGAAAATACCATTAATCCATAACAGCCAAAGAAGCTGATAAACAACTTGCCTGAACTAATTTCTTATGAAAGGTGGAGCTACCCAGTATTAGTTAAATGCCATTTTGCAAATTTTTGTTTGTGTAAATTATTTTCAAAATGAATATTCAAAATTAGATAAGCTGATTGGGGGGGGGGGGGGGTAGGAGTTTAAATTATCTTAAACCAACATGTAAATATCTTAAATTATCTTAAACCTTCAGAATTGAATATTACTTTTACCATTGATTTTTCAACCTTCAGGAGAATATCACTTTTACCATTGATTTTTATTCCAAGTATTCTACCCACTGTGCCATGGGTCCTTGTGCAAGGACCCGTGGTGCAGTGGTTAGAGTACTTGATTAGAAGAATCTAAATAATACAAATGGAAATATCTATTCGCTACATTATATATATATCTCATAAATGCCAATGAGCTTACCTATGTTAGCAGTAAAGTTGCAGAGGAGAATTATCAAGTGAACTAAATGTAAAAAAGCAGCAAAGGCGAAAAACAATCTGGAAGTGAAATCAAGTCAAGATGAAATGTGTCTCATTTGAACCTATTGTTCAGGCATATAGAAGTAACACTTGAACTTTTACCAAACGATTAAAAAACAAACTTGACAGCGTGTAGACAAGAATTTTAAGAGCTTCTCTCAACATTTCCTGGGGGGCAGAATCTTACAAACGAACAAGTTTATGGACACTTTCCTCAGATCTCAGTATTAATCAGAGAAGGAACAAGAGCAAGATAGAGCGAGCGCGCACGAGAGAGAGAGAGAGAGAGAGAGAGAGAGAGAGAGAGAGAGAGAGAGAGGGGACCAGATTAAATTGTCACTATTGTAGGACTAAAGATGAGATTATATACAATGTTCTTTTGTGGATGCTAAAATAACGATATAATTCAATCGGGGAGATTGCACACAATGTATATTCAGCAATTAACATAAGACCAACATTGCACCTACGAAGACCTACTTGGTAAGATCAAGAATAGAGACGGTGTGAGACAGTCAAAAAAGATCTGTGATATGAGTACCACTGGAGGAGAAGGAAGTGCAGGAGGAGGACTACTACTACTACTACTACTACTACTACTACTAATAATAATAATAATAATAATAATAATAATAATACATGGTTACATAAGACACTAAAATCTGAAAATCGCACCTCCCTGATCCTTATCATAAAACAAATGAAGTTCCTCTCTCTTTCCATTTGACGCTATCATCTACCCGTATAAGAGTGTCACATATGTCTTAAGAAGGAGTACTGCTTCAACAGCTGGAGTGCTGCTACTCACAGCACTCGATGACAGGTTGTAAAACCAACTTTTCAACTTAAATGAAAATGTTCTCTTCTCATCCCTTTAGCTCCTTTCTTACGCAAGAGATTTTACTAGTCTTTCTCTACTCTATTATTATTTTCGTGGTAGGTGCTCGACTGAGCTCTAATATATTGTTAACCTTACCCCTGTAAACCTTTCACAGCAAGAACTCGTCTATTACCACTGCAAAGAAAATTCCTTTCTTCCTTTGTATACGTAGGACCAAACAGAACTTCCATGAATCGAGTTTATTTTTTATGAACTTTCCATATGTGCAACAAAAATCACAGGAGTACTTCCCTGCTGACTACAGCATAAGTATTTACAAGTTCAATGCAAATAAATATTTGTTGAACTGTCCTCTTAAGTAACCAAATCTTGCATTATTCGAATTATTTGGCCCACTGTTCTCATCTTGAGCGTTATTTGTACAATGATTTGGTTGATGTCAGATCTTCTTCAAGTGTATCTTGACGAAATCTGCAATCTCTGTGTTGAACATGGGAATCTTTACAGAATTTAGAACAGAACCCTTTATTTAATCCATGAGAGTTTCATTAGCCATGACTAAGTAAGTCTATTGGTTCTGAGGAAGAAACTATTAGAGTAGAAGGCTTTCTTACATCTAGGGATCTCTACTGTGTAGGGGTGTCATTTTGCTGCTTGTCAGGTTTGTCAGGAGTATTTACATCGAAGGGGTACAAGGGCTTGTAGTTCGTCAGAGCATTCGTCATTAAAATACTTGTAAAACAAGCAGAGGAATGCAACATTTCATCGATGGGACAGAGGTTGAAGCTTAGCTGATAGTTTAGGACTTATCAGGTTTTGAACCCTGTCCAGGAGCGTGAGACTAGTGACAGATGCGCCAGCCCAAATGTAACAACAGTACTTCATACATGGGCGAATGGTGGCCTTGTAGAGATACAGGATACTCTCAGGCATAAGTAGCTTTCTAGAACGGTAGAGAGAGCCCACCTTCTTTGCAGCGGCCTAGGCAATGCTCTCAATGTATCTGTTCCAGCTCATGTTCCCTGCAAACATTGAGCCAAGGAGTTTGAAAGAAGTAATTTCAGGTAATGTATTTTTAGTCATAGCTATTGGTGATTGAAAAAGTTTCTTGTAATTATTGAATGTAACCATCCATTTTTTTGTCCCCATTCCACTACAGATTGGAGGTCATCCTCTAGTGTCTTTGCCATTTCCTTAGATATGTGTTCATTTGTGTTTCCCTCATGTCTGTTATTGCGAGTGGTGTCATCAGCAAATATATCTATCTCAGAAACAATTTTATCAGGGAAGTCATTTATGAATATCAGGAATAATAAAGGTCCAAGGATAACCCCTGAGGTACACCCACATTTATATCATATTGTTTTGATGTACGACCGTCGTTATTTAAGAATGATTTAATTATGTTAGGTATTCGTCCAGTGATACCATAAGATCTGATTTTTCTGAGAAGACCATTGTGCCATACCCCGTCAAAAGCCTTAGATATATCTAGGGCTACTGATCTACACTCACCTGCTTTGTCCACTGTATGGTATATATGTTCAGAGATTACAGTTAGGATATCTGCTGTAGAACAGGCTTGTGTAAATCCATATTGTTAGTCAGTCAGAGGTTTAGCAACTCTAAGACTAGAACTTGATTAATTATGGACCCAAATATTTTTGCGAAAAGCTGGAAGAAGCTAATGGGGTGAGAATTTAATGGGTCATTTCTTTCCCCAGAATTCTTGTAAACTGGTACCACAGAAGCAGTTTTCGAGCAATCAGGAAAGCAAGATTTGTTAAGGCATTTGTTGTATAGTTTGGAGAGGACTGGAGTAATTTCAGCAGAGAATTTTGTTAATAGCACAGCCTAGACAAAAGCATGTCAAAAGCATGTGGACATGCTTTTGACATGTCTAGGTTCTTTATGATATCATGCACTCGAGAGGGGGTGATTTTCAGATCATCTAGTGTGGTGTCTGTCCGTAAAGGAAAGTCAGGGAGGGAGTGGTTTGCTAGGTCCAATGTGGAGTTTGAGGCAAACCGACTGGCAAGTATGTTAGCCTTCTTGGTTACCTTGCAAAAAACTTATGCTTGTTAGATAGTGTGGGAATTTTTGATTGCTCATTGTTTACTGCATTGTTGAAGCTTCTCCAGAAATCATGGGTTCCTAATTTCTGTGCTTCGATGCATTTTCTGGTGGTTTCAGTATATTCTCTCTTAGCTGTCGCTATTTCTTTCTTACAATTGTTTCTAGTTTCTATAAACTTTTGTCTGTTTGTATGGTTAAATCTGCAGTATGCATGTTGCCTTTGAGCAATGGCAGCTGCACAAGTAGAATTAAACCATAGGGGAGAGTGGGGTTTGCTATAGAATTTCCACATGAGAACATGTACTTCAATTGCTGTTTTGAACCATTGAGTGGTCTCATTTGCATACTGTTCAGCAGGAAGAGAAAAGATGTTTCCCCATGGGGCATCTCTGATGAGATCCCTGATGGCTTCCCCGTCAGCCTTCTTATAATACCTTGTGTTTTGAGCAAAGGGTGATTTCTGCCATTATCACAGCGTGATCAGCATTCCTGAGTAAGCTATGGGCATTTGTTACACAATCATCAGGAACTGTGGTCAGAAATAGATCTAGAAGTGAGGCATGTTGATCTTGCTGATCCGGGAAACATGTTGGAAATATAACCGTCTGTGATAGGGAATGAGATATAGAGAAGCTATACATTATGCTACCAGCTGTGTCTGTGTAAGTAGAGAATCCAAGCCAATTGCTGTGGTGGATATTGAACTCACCAAATACTTGTACATTAGTATCGAGGGAAAGTGCTGTATCTATGCTGTCAGAGACTTTGTTTATCAGGGTACAGTCCTGAGTTGAGGGAGAGCTAGAGAAAATATAAGTAGCTAATATTATTTTGCATCTTAAGTCTAAAGCACATAAAGGCCTGGTCATCTGATTCTAGTTTTGATTCTCTAGTCAAGAGGGGAGGGTGTTTCGAATATAAACTCCAAGTCTGTGCATATGTCTGTCTGAATCCTTGCGGCAAAGTGGGAGATTACCAGGCATGTTAAAAGAGGGGATGGAGGAGTGTAGGTTTGTTTCACTTAGCGCTAAGACATCTGGGGTGTTTACTAAAAGAAATGATTCAACATCATCTAAATTAATTATAAGTCGACGGATATTCGTGAATACAAGTCTCAAGGGAGGAGGCAAATTGGTTTTGTTTGAGTTTAAACCTGGTTTAAGTGAATTTTAGCTAGTACTTTATTCATTACGTCATATATCTTAATTAAATCCTGCCTTCAATCCTCTCATAGTATTGTTCTACACCCAAATGACAATCTTATTAACCCTTATCCTCGAGTGGCCTTCGAATCTTGATAAATGGTGACTCATTAATACATAAAACAAAAATTTATCAGGTGACCAACAGCCCTAGACGCTGCTTGCAATGAAAGAGGTGCCGTCAACTGGAGAGAGTTTCAACCTTTTCGCTATTTGAACTGAAAACTCTTATGGCAGTAATGATAAGACAAAGCTTTCTTCTTCTCATCAAAGAAGTTCATTCAGTTTTTATAATCAAGTTAAACAAACAGTAAAAAAGAATGACCATTCATTTATGATGCAAACAATGAGATAATTGTTCAGTTTTAGTTTTATTTCCTTTGTAGATGTGTTGTAATGAATTTATACACCCATGCTTCCTTTTAAATCCGAGCCATATTTTTTTTTATTTCTTGAAAACCAATTTATCTCCAATTCTTGGAAGATAGTCCATCAGGAATGAGTGCATGTGTGTGTGTGTTGTGTGTGTGTGTGTGCGTGCGTGCGTGCATGTGTGTGCATGCGTGTGTGTGTGTAAGTGTTAGTGGGAGGTAACTAACATGGACTTTTTTCTGCAAAAAATGCATTAAAACATTCTTATAAATATATTATGTTATAAATAAAATAATTACCTTTTTGTATTTTCTTTTTATGAATGAATGTTAGACATTTTGTTCCATTTATCCTTTCAGTTTTCTTATTCAACAGAACAATTCATCCTTCTCATTAACCCTTATCTTCGAGTGACTTTTAACCTTGATAACTGGTCACTCATTAGAAAAAAAGAATGTCTCTACTTCTCACCTGGACATTTCGCCAGAAGAGGAGGTTGAACGGTTGGCAAGGAGGTGAAATTTTCCCTATTTAAGAACCTGGATTTGGATTACTTCTTCAGATTACTTTGATGTTTTTTCAAACTCATTACAGACATTGAAATCTTTCTTCTATATCATTCCGAATGCTAGTGTACTGGATATTAAATTTCGTTTCATTTTATCCTGGACTACACCTCATTCCTGATGGATTATCTTCCAAGAATTATAGTTAATTTACATTTTAACTTTCTTATTTTTCTTTTCCTTTTCTTACTTTTCTCTTATTTCTTTAAAAATATTTAATTTATTGATAAGATGATGGAAGAAGAGCAGTACATAGTATTTGACACTTGCACAGGTTGCAAGATTTCTAAACATCACCAAATCAAAGATTTCTAAGCATCACCAAATCAAAGATTTCTAAGCATCACCAAATCAAAGAATTCTAGTCTCAGTGGAATACATTCCTTGTGTACTTTCGGAAAACCATTTAATATAGAACCTGATGACTCAGAGAATCTGATCCTGTCATAGATTTCCTTTGAAAAAACTTCTTTTTAGATAAAGCAAGTAAACGTTTCTGAATTTTTATCTTATTTTTGCATTATGCAAGTAACCCAACAGGTTCAAGTTTCCAGAATTTAGATATGTCGAGTTTCATAATGGCCTGATGAAGTCTGCAATCAGTTACTTGCCAACGGCTGATCATATGCTGGCACTGTTGGTTTGTTGGCAAGATGATGCAAGGAGACGACATCACAGATCTTCTCAAAAGAATAAGAATAAATTCAACAGGTAAGAGAAACGATTTATATATAATAATTTATCTATATATCTATCTATCTATCTATATATCTATAAAAGTGAAAGTGTGTGTGTGTGTGTGCGTGCGTGTGTGTGTGTGTACATCTCCCTACCAAACTACTCTGTCAATTTTCAGTCTACAGACTCGAGATTTGATATTGAGATTTGGAAAAATCTTTTTAATCGGTTTTTGACCAGAAATTTAGTTGTCATGGGGGTCAAAGTTCAACAATTTGATCTTTGAAAACTCTACCAAACTCCTCCACCAATCTGGGGTCTAAACATTTGAAATTTTAGATGTAGGTTGCTTGAACATGAATCAAACTTTTTTAATTTGATTTGTGCCTAAAACAATAAATGTTAAGGGGTCAAAATTAGGGTCAAACTTAAAAAGATTTGACCTTTGCGGTCTCTACTAAATTATTCAGCCAATTTTTGGTCTAATTATTTAAAATTTTACATAAAGTGTATTCAGACATAGGGCAAGCTTTTTAATCGGTTTTTGGTCGAAAATTTGCCTGCAAAGGAGTCAAAGTTCAAAACATTTGACCTTTGCGGTCTCTAGCAAACTATTCAGCCAATTTTAGATCTTAACATTTGAAATTTTACATAAAGGATATTCAGACATGCAGCAAGCTTTTTAATTAGTTTTGGGGCGAAAATTTGTCTGCCAAGAAGTCAAAGTTGAAAGAGTTGACCTTTGCAAACTCTACCAAACTTCTCTGCCAATGTTGGGTTTTAACACTTGAAATTTTAGATATAGGTTACCTGGGCATGAATCAAACTTTTTAATATATATATATATATATATATATATATATATATATATATATATATATATATATATATATATATATATGCACATAAAGTTATAAACAGTACACAGGGCCCAAACAAAGCCGGGCCGAACTGCTAGTAATATATAATTATATATAATAAATAATTTATAATATATAATTATATATAATAAATAATTTATAATGTATAATTATATATAATTAATAATTTATAATATATAATTATATATAATAAATAATTTATAATATATAATTATATATAATTAATAATTTATAATATATAATTATATATAATAAATAATTTATAATATATAATTATATATAATAAATAATTTATAATATATAGTTATATATAATAAATAATTTATAATATATAATTATATATAATTAATAATTTATAATATATAATTATATATAATAAATAATTTATAATATATAATTATATATAATAAATAATTTATAATATATAATTATATATAATAATTTATAATATATAATTATATATAATTAATAATTTATAATATATAATTATATATAATAAATAATTTATAATATATAATTATATATAATTAATAATTTATAATATATAATTATATATAATTAATAATTTATAATATATAATTATATATAATAAATAATTTATAATATATAATTATATATAATAAATAATTTACAATATATAATTATATATAATAAATAATTTATAATATATAATTATATATAATAAATAATTTATAATATATAATTATATATAATTAATAATTTATAATATATAATTATATATAATAAATAATTTATAATATATAATTATATATAATAAATAATTTATAATATATAATTATATATAATAATTTATAATATATAATTATATATAATTAATAATTTATAATATATAATTATATATAATAAATAATTTATAATATATAATTATATATAATTAATAATTTATAATATATAATTATATATAATTAATAATTTATAATATATGATTATATATAATAAATAATTTATAATATATAATTATATATAATTAATAATTTATAATATATAATTATATATAATTAATAATTTATAATATATAATTATATATAATTAATAATTTATAATATATAATTATATATAATTAATAATTTATAATATATAATTATATATAATTAATAATTTATAATATATAATTATATATAATTAATAATTTATAATATATAATTATATATAATAAATAATTTATAATATATACTTATATATAATAAAGGAAAATACAAAATCAAAACATTTATCTTGCTGGTTTCTGTGTTACACTGATTCGGCTCTTAGTGAACTTTCTACCTCCCCCATCTCACTATTTTTTTTCTCTCTTCAAAATGTCTGCTCATATGAGCATGAAACATACCTTTGAGCCCATCCACCTATAGTGTTTGGAGTCTGATTTAATTTTTTTCTTTGCTGATTAGTGATGTGACACAACGAGAAAACTTGAATTGTCTTCAAATATTGTCTCCAAACTAATTAAAAGTCAGTAAGGAACCTCAGCCAGAGTGTTGTGGAGTGCATACAGATCAAAAGGATAACCCGCTGAGTTCGACGAGTTGACAACTCCCGAATAATGATTTGATATAAAAAATTTCAAAGATTAAACAGCTTGTATTTACCAGTTGTTGGGATCATAAATGCAGTCGTCCTGTGATAGTTTTCTCTTTAAATTATACTCAATGTTATGACTGATTTTAAAATGATATGATATTTTGATATGGGTAGACACTTATATAAGAATATGAGTTTTGTAGTACCTGAATATAATAGAGATCCAAATTGGTTGAATGAAAGTGTTCATTTTTTTAAAGACAAAAAAATGTCATGTTCACTTCATATTTAGTCATTCCTTTCAGCTCACAGTTAACCAGCAATGTATTCCACTGAGGCTCATATTCTTTGTTGAACCCAAAACAATAAGATGACACTTCCACTTAGAAAAGTAGAGAAGAAATTCCAGCCAACCATTTACCCTTATTTGTATCATTGATGTCAGTATCAGTTTTGTGGATGTAAATTCATGGCATGGGCACAGAACTTAACTTGTGCAAAATTTGTGAGCTTCAAGATTCAAACCCAGGATATATAGACAGCATAATAGTTCCATATTTGGTATCTCAAACCTGGATATCGTCCAAGATTATCATGACTTTTGTTACGATGACGTCATGACTCGAAATTGGATTATGTTTAGTACTAAGTCGCACAAAATATAAGATTAAGTGACCTTCTGCAACATGACAGTGTTACAGTTGTGACTTGGACTTCAGAATTTCCCCACTCTCAGTTAAACAGAATTATATTCAATTGTTTCTAGTTCCCTTTCTTTCTCCAGTGAAACCAAATTTATCAAGTGCCAATTAGTTCCATCCTGCCCAATTATCTTACTCCATTTGGTCATTCTTAACCTCAAGTAGTTAATCCTCAAATTATTTGTTGTTTTATTTTGCCAAATGACTAATTGAAAATCACAATTAAATATCATTATTACAATGTTTTTTTTTGTTTGTTTGTTTTTTACCCAAATCAACCATCTGACAAACACTTATGTCCAGCTTCAAGTTTCTATTTTTATTTGATCAATTTGGTGTACTCCAAGTGGTTGCTTCTTCTTTGTCACCTTAAGCCAATTATCATTCTGGTTTCATACTATTATTCACCTGCCTCTAATAATCCGTTGTTTGTTAATATTTTCAATAGCATTCACAGACATTCAATGGTTCATTTATTTCATATTTCAAGCAATTAACACATCGGCCTTAAATAGTCTCCACTTCTTATAAAGTAAAGTTTAAGAAAAGTAACTCATCTGTAATCGGACATTAACAATCTCCCTCTTATTAATCAAGCAACACATTCTCCACAACTTCCTATTTTCAACAAATAGCTTAAAGCATCTAGTCAGAGCGTCTAGACATATGCAGGAAAGAAAGAGAGAAGAAAAGAAAAAAAAAGAAAAAAGAAAAAATCACGACATGCAGAAATTTTTTGCTTCAATAAATTTAAATCAAATTAACTCAAAATTAACTTATCTAATATATACAGTAAATTCTTGCTAATTTTATGCATTGATAATGTTCTTTATATGACAATATAAAACCGAAAATTTGGAACTATAATAATCTGTGGAAGTAATTTGCATGACTAAAACTAGGTGTATTAATAAAAAGTGTTTTAAATATCATAATATTAATAATAATATTTAACTGAAAAATATCATAATATTAATAATGATACTTAATTGAAAAAATATCATAATATTAATGATAATTAACTGAAAAAAAGTTTTATATATATTAAAAATTAAGGGATAAAAATACTAATAATAATAATCAAAGTAAGTACTAAATTGTTAAGTAAAAATAAGAGACTAAGGCAACAGAACTACGCCTATAAAAGCAGGGTTGATTGTTAGATAATTTTATTCTGAAATATATATATATATATATATATATATATATATATATATATATATATATATATATATATATATATATATATATAATCACATAAATTAATATATGAAAGTATAAATTTATGTATAAACTTTAAGTATTTACTTCAAAAGTGCTCAATACGTAGGTAGAGCTAGGTAGTAAATTATAAAATATATATGGCGATTAAGCTACACAAAATATTCCGCGTTTCATCCACGATAGGATTCATCAGGCTGATGCGAGAATTTTGTGGTTGTCT
The DNA here is from genome assembly GCF_053919585.1 of Euprymna scolopes. NCBI lineage: Eukaryota > Metazoa > Mollusca > Cephalopoda > Sepiida > Sepiolidae > Euprymna > Euprymna scolopes. The sequence continues at coordinate 84,585,172 of NC_136501.1, forward strand.
CACGTTTTTATATACGCACCTTCTATTGAGTTTCTAGTTAGCCAATAAGCTTTCTAGTTTTCACCGCATCCTTCCTAATCAGCCAATGAGCAGGCACTTACAGGACAAAGGCCCACTTAACCTCCGGTTGACCCGTTCCTTTGTGTGTGCTATTTTGTGCAGGGAGCATAGATATCTAGCATCCTGACCTATTTTAAATCCAGTTTAAATGTTTTTTTTGCTAGTTTATATATATATATATATATATATATATATATATATATATATATATATATATATATATATATATATATATATGTATCTGTGATGGTTTATGTATATGTATGTTTATTTATTTATTTTTTTTTATTTGGGTATTTTCTATTGTTATTGTTAGTTTTAAAATTATTTTGTATCTCTATCCTAGAGTAAATTTTATCTCGTGAACACAATTGTTTGCTATTTCTCTCCTACAGTTTAATAGATGTTGGGGTTCTTTAAAGTATAGGATAGCAAACCTTTCATGAAGGCATAATTACATAGTTCGTCTGGGTCTCTACATGTGTTTGCTTGTCTTACTATTTCCCACGTGACTACCGGTGAACGTCTGCTTTTTTTGAGTTCCCAGTATTTGTTTGCTAGAGTTGTTTTCATTCGGTGCTTTTTATTATTGAATGTACTTTTGTGGTCATAATATCGGGTTTTGAAATCTAAGGAATTCATACCTACGTAATATTTCTTGTTATTCTGGTTTTCTTTCGCAAATATTATGGCCTGGTAAACTATGCTTTTGGTTAGACATTTATTTTGAAGTGGGCAAAGTGTACGGTATCTACAGTTGCACTTATCTTGTTCGTTATTAGTATTCTTATTTTTATTTTTAGTATGCATGTCGTTGTCCGAAGTTGGTTTATTATTATTATTATTATTATTATTATTATTATTATTATTATTATTATTATTATTTCTACAAGTTACATATGTGTCCTTTGTGTTAGTTTTATTTTTGTCATGGTGTCCACTTTTTTATTTTTTATTTTGTTGTTGATTTCATTGCTTTTATTTAATATTTTGTTATTATGTGCTTTAATTATCATCTCTAAATTTTCGCAGTAGCTGTAGGATAACTTTAGGTTATTTTTAATAAAAATTTTGTGTAAGGGATTGGTCGCGGGGAAGTGCTTTTCGATAAGAATGTTAAAAGCAAAACTTGGCAAGAAATTTCTAGATCTTATCAAAAAGCACTTCCCCGCTTTCCCTTATCTAAAGCAAAGGATGTGTTTGGCTAACACGAGTTATACGTATTAACATATCTAGGTTCAGTGAATACATTGAGCTTCCCTTTCTCTTTTCATCATCAATTTCGCTACGCACATCAGAATTTAAATATATCAATAAAACGCCATTAAAACAGGCAATTGACATTTTTGCTTTTAGATGAAATTAATTTAAATGGAATCAACAAACTCACAATCTACTTTTGATTGCATAAATTTCGTTCTAGAATTAATTAGAGTTGTTTGTTTGTCTTATTGGGAGCGACATCACTAACATCACACTGGTCAAGTCAAAAGAACTCAGCCGGAGAGTAGGAGGATGACTGATGCTACCAGTCATGTCGACTGAATCGACTAGCATCGAATAATTCCAGCAGCAGCAATAGCCACCGTCTCAGCAGCAGTTCAAACAGCCCTTATCAGGGCTAAACAACCAGTCCTTATCAGGGCTAATAAGTTTTTCACTAATGCAATTCTCTATTGCTTGCCTCCTGAGACCCACCAGCAGTGAACTTCACTCCCAGTCTCCAGCACCTCCATCACACTCCTGCAGCCTTCCAACCCTTGGTGTCTCCAGCTCACTCCTGCAGCCTTCCAGCTCCTCCTGCAGCTTTCTGGCAACCTTGCTCCTCCGGCCTGCAACCTCGCTTGCACCTCACTCCTCCAGCCTGCAAACTCTCTGCTACCTTACTCGCACCTTGTTCCTCCGGTCTGCAACCTCACTTGCACCTGGCTCCCTACAGACCATCTGTTCCATAACACTGATCCTCCATTCTCAGTGTCGTCCATTCCATAACACTGATCACCTCATTCTCAGTGTCCACCGTCCGTTCCAGATCTCCCTAACATCCAGCCAATTATTCCTGACCCAGTGAGCAACCCTGAACCACGCTCCATCTAGAGTACCTGCTCCAGACCTCCAGACCTTAGCCTCCAGTGACGTGTGATCTTCCAGGTGACCAGCATCCAGATCATACGTTTCGCTTCCTTTGCAAATAAAAGGTGAACCCTCATCTTTAACCAAACAACCTGTGTCTGTCATTCTTCTTTGCCTTTTTGCTGTTTACTTTTTGCCCGTGTCTACCTTGTTAGTTGTTGGGTCGATTGTCTCCGAACGACTAGCCCCACAACAGTTCCAATAAATATAAAACAGCCATAGTGAAAAATCTCATCTACCGAGCCAAACGTAGTTCTTCCACTAATGATATATTTTATAAGGCACTTTCTAACATAAAACAAACCCTGATTAATAACAACTTCACAAATTATATTGTGGGCCAGCAGATTAAACACACTTTAATCGCCATTACTAAAGACAACAACAACAACAATAATAATAATAATAATAATAATAATAATGATAATAATAATAATAACAACAACAACAACAACAACAACAACATTCTGTGCCTTCCAACCATTGTAGCCCTACTAAGCTGTATGAAAAAAAAAACGACCATCAATCAAGCTCAATATGAAGGCATGCTTAAGTGCTTTTAATGATTTTAAATGATTTTAATCGTCTTTTCAATAAATTCACCAACGCAATTTTTGATTCATCACTCGCCTGAGGACGATTTATGCAAGTCAAAAACGTTCACAACTATAGGAAATTTCTTTTACACCCGAATAGAGACGCAAACAGGAATTATCCCTGCTTTTCAATGAAACATGCATATCTATACTCGTATAAATTTGCAGTTTTTTGTGTGTATTGATATTTATATTAAAAACCCTTTTTTCTATTTATTTAAAAAGAAAATACAACTTTGTTATATGTGGGTCATGGAATTGCATTCATCTGCAAAAGATCTTGCTAATTTGCATATTCTTTTAAACATTCATTTTAATTAATTCTCTATTAGTTTTTCGGTTTTCATATGGGATGATCATCTTTAGTTAACTATTACATGTAATTATATTCATGCAGATATTCTACATGATTTATACTTGCATAATATTTGCGTAAAAAGGTGACGAAATTTTGGGTTCGTCACCAAAATCCGTTTTTCATGGTAACAAAAAGGAAAGAAAAAAAGGAGAAAAAAGCATTTATGGCAAATTTCTCGGAAATGAATAACTAATGGAAATGAGCAAAAGAAATACAGACCCGAATAAGTTTAAAATGATCCAAGTTTATTAAAACAAAAGATTATCAATTGCCTTTATTTCCCAAGGCTGGGGTTAAAAAAAACCCTTAAGGAAACATTTAAAAATACATTTAAAAAAATACAAAAAAAAAGACGCCAATCCTTACTTGCAAGAAAGGCTGAAAGAAAGAACATATAAAAAATGGAAAACAGTCCTTATTTTGAATCCAGTCCTTTTAACGAAATGTTCAGTCTTTCTTTGACAAAATGTTCTTTTCTTTTTTCTTTTCCGAAAGGACAAACAAAGCGTTTCTTTGGCTTAAAATGGGAGAAAGAAGTAATTTCCTTTGTGAAGGATCATATGCCTTGTAATTCAAAGGGGAGAGAAGACCATAAAGCTGCTTTGGTAGGCTTTATGTGTACAAATACGGGGTAAATTCTTGTATTATGGAAAATTTCCTTTCTGAAGGAAACTTCGGTTGAAAAATCTTTCAAAGAGGGGATTTCCTTTCTAGGGGCGATATTCTGCTCGTCTCGTTGGCGAAATTAATTTTTGTTCTTCTTAGAAAAGAACTTCTCAACACACGGTAGTTTCCTTCGTTAGTCCTTTGAGAATAATAATTTACCAATTGTAAGACTCGTTTGTCTTTTAATAACTGGTATTAATCTTCCAGTCGTAAGACCTTGTTGTCTTATAATGACTGAGAATAAAATAACGTTAATAGTTTAGTACCAACCAATGAAGTTCTAAACAAACGTCTTTCTCCAAAGGAGGAGAGAAAAAAACCGTAGAATTTAACGTCAAGAATCCTTTTTGATGGAGTCGAATAGCATCCTTCTTCTTGGCCGGCTAGATTCGAACTGACGAAAAAGGGCAAAAGCCCTTCCCTCCTCCTCCTCCTCCTCCTCCTCCTCCTCCCCTCCAGAGGGTAGGAGAGGAGCTGGCTGCTAGAAAGCGAACTATACCGATGCTGATGATGATGGAAGTAACCTGCCGGTCAAGGAATGCGTTCCTTGACCCAAATGGCGAGATGTTGGATGTGTATAAATAAAAAAATAAATAAAAATTATTTCTCTATTAAAAATTTCAACAAAGGTTATAGTAAATACAAACCTTTTTCCATATATATTTATGGATGCAGATATATATTTGTTTAAAAAATTTTGCCTGCCAAACTCCTCTGTCAGTTCTTGGTCTACAAACATGAAACTTAATATATAGGGTATTTGAACCCATGCAAAACTTTATACAGTGTAACCCGAATATAAGATACTTCTTTCGGGACCATACAGCTCTCTTATATCAGGGTTACACTTAACCACGGTTCTTATATCCGGGTTACACCATATATTAATACAGACTCAAATTTAGGACCAAAGCAAATCTCACTTATATCTGTTTTGCTTATATTCGGATCTCTTATATCCGGGTTATACTGTATTTGGGTTTTAGCCGGGGGAAAATCGGTGCAAAAGTGTGAAAATTATGAAAATTAAATTTGCCATGTGAAGGTCAAACGACAGAATTACGAATATGCATGTGCAACGTAATAGCTATTGGTTCGTGTTTTAATTTTTAGCCTTGCAGCAAACATGTTTTTATATCTCAGTCATTTATGGCAGAGGGAAAAACAAATCATAAGCCAAACGTTTTGGTTTCGATTCTCGGTGGTTGCACACGAGCCTTTTTTTTTTTTAACTTTTTAAATCATTACTATATATTGGATCCAATAATTAGTAAATACGAAATCCGCATCAATCAAAATATCATACTTAAGTGAATTTTACAGCCGGACAATGCCGGCGCCTTGCTAATATATATATATATATATATATATATATATATATATATATATATATATATATATATACTAGCAAAAGTACCCGTCGTTTACTGGGTTCAAAAACAGCCTACAGAAAATGGACTCTGATTTATGAAAGTATGATAGGTTACGAAAAGGAAGGGTCGTAAATTTGGATTGAATTAGGGGATATAAAAACCAAAGCAAAATATGATGAAAATAAAAATAAAATAGATAAACCCCATAATTTATTATACCATACCTGTTCACGCTGAAACACTTATCACAATATTCTGTGGATCTATATTAAAAAACCTTGTTAAACTTTGTGACATATTTCCATTCTATGGAGGTTATGCGCGGACGAACACCCCATAATTTTATTATACCATATTTCTTCAAACTGAAACAGAATTATTAAAGTATACTTACGCAGATAGATATGAAAAGTCTTTATTAAAGTTTGTGTCTATTTCCATTCTATGGAGGCCAGGCGCGAACGTAGATCCCACAATTTTATTATACCATTCCTATTTAAGTTAAAACATACTTATCAAAGTATTCTTATGTACATCTATATCAAAAACACTTGTAAACGTTTTTCTTTTAATTTTTAATTTTTTTTATTTTCATGCTTTGTGGACGAGGCGCAAACGCAGACCCGCACAATTTTAATTAACCACCGTTCTGCCAGATCAAACATACCCATTCCTGTGTCTCGATACATCTTCTATCATTATATGTAATCATTTTTGTAAAATAGTCAACCATATAGGAGCCTATTCGTGACCACACACACACACACACACACACACACACACACACACACACACACACACACACACACATTCAGCTTTATATTATAGATATATATTAGTGTTGGGACGATTAATTGGAATCAAAATTGGGAATTTTTTTTTTTTTTTTTTTTACATAAACGTCACCACTTATCAAGGCCGATAGGCCACTCAAGGATAAGGGTTAAAGAGTGTAGAGTAGTCAAAAGGACAATATAGTAATCGATAGTAATGGAAGTTCGGTAAATTTGTTAACTTAAGTGGAACGGCTCATCAGAAATTTGTTCACGTTGGACTTGAAGACAACCATATTATAGAAAGCTGGAAAGCAGGAAAACGGAAGACAATTCCACAGGCATGCAGTTCTAAGAAAGAAGCTTTGATCATGGAATCTATGTTTAGGTTTAGGCACAGATAAAGAGTGGGGAAAATTATTGATAGTGTTTTCAGCTAGTCTAGTGTTTCTTGTGAAAGTTTGGCGAGGGGGACCATAGATTGAAGCTCAGTTGAACACTTTCCATGAAAATAACGATAAAGCAGAGACAAACTCGCAACATCTCTTCTGTGAGACAGAGGTTGCAGCGAAGAGAAAAGGACATCTCCCACCAGGCCACAAAGTCTATTTTGAACCCTATCAAGGCAGGACAAGTCTTTTCTAGCAGCTCCTGCCCATATGTGGCAACAGTACTCCATCCTTGGTAGTATCTGGCTCTTATATAGATAGAGAATTGCATCAGCAGTGAGATATCTACTGGATCGATAGAATGATCCCACCATTTTTCTAGCGGCCTTGGCAACAGATTTGATGTACGTATTCCATTTAAGATCAGGAGTAAAGGTCAAGCCCAGAAGCCTGTCAAAACTTGAGGCCTCCTCAAAACGAGAGCCATTCATTTTAATTGATGCCAGATGGGGATCAGAACGTTGATGATGTAAAGATAGAAGCTTGGTTTTAGATGCATTAAAAGTAACCAGCCACTCCTTTCCCCATTGTACAACGTGATCAAGATCAGGGGAGAGAGAATCGGAGAGAACTTGGTCGTTTACTGTCTTAGATGTGCTACCATAGATGGTAGTGTCATCAGCAAAAATGTCTACGAATGATGTAAGGATGTGATTTGGAAGATCATTAATGTAGATCAGGAAAAGAGTTGGGCCCAGGATCGACCCCTGAGGGACTCCAGCATTTATACTGTGAGCTTCTGATTTTCGCCCATCAACTACTACTCTTATGAACCTATCAGAGAGAAATGATTTAATAATTGAGAAGACATTTCCAGAAATACCATAGCTGGAGATCTTGTGGAGTAAACCTTTATGCCATACCCTGGAAAAATCGGAATATTTGCGGGTATCGGAATTGGAATCGGAATCAGGAAAATTTGTATCAATTTTCGGATGCCAAAACGATTCTTTTGTCTTTTTTATTTGATTTTGTTTAAAGCAAAATCTTTCATTGCTGGTAATAATGATAAAATAATAAATATTTATTGATTATAAACCACCAGTGAAGCTAAAATCGATAGCTCGTCTCCCACAAATATATTTTTGCATTTAGGAAAATATTTGCGCATTTAACATGTATGTTTTTACAGTAATCAAGGAAAAAAATACAACTCTATAGTTAAATATTTAGAGATTTATAAAGAATTGGAATCGGAATCGGTAATTGTATCAAAATCGGGAATTTAGTACAGAATCAGTAATTGTATCGGAATTGGGGAAAATATTTGAATCGTCCCATCCTTTATATATATATATATATATATATATATATATATATATATATATATATATATATATATATATATATGTAACCAAGTTATGGGGTTGATATGCCGTTGTAGAGAAAGAGCCAAAAGAACGAAAAAATAGGACGATCAAATGACTCTGTGGTTAGAACAGACAAAGGAAAAAGTATGTCAAGAGATACTTATTGTTGTAACGGTCAGAGTTTGGAGTGAGCTGGCTGTTTATTTTGAAACACAGAATTCGAGATGAAATGACAGGCGGTTGTTTATTTTGGAAAACAAGGTTTGAAAGCTGATGACAGGCAAGTTTTCTTGTTGTAAACATATACAAACTCGTGATGTTTAAAGGGCATTGATGGATATGTATATATTCCTCGAACACAGTAAAGAGAAAAGGGGGAGAAGAGAAGGAGAGAGAATTCGATTTTGGCGAATTCAGATGGTGTTAAAGTCGGGCAGAGAGGGCTTTTGACTTAAAACACGTATCTCCAATGGCCGAAAAACTTATCTGAACTCGAGTCACAAGCTACCGTTTTAAAATAGCTACAGCCAACTTCCTTCAAACTCTGAAATATTATTAGACCATTATTATTGTGAATAAACCCAGATTAATTGTTTATTCGTGTGTGGAATCGTTTTTATTTCCTTTTCACCACACTAAAATCCACGGCTCTCTTATCGGCGATGTTCGCCGGTAAGCGAGTACACAACGACAGGTCCAGAGTATAAATTTAGACGATCAACTGATAATTCTGTCACTACCCAATACCAGCAACATTAAAACGGCTAAGAATTATCACCGGCAGTGGTCACTGGAAGGACGAAAATAGTGAGCTGCAAACCGCCAGAGTCGGGTCGTTTTCAGGCTGCCGTAATTGGAGTGGAAGAGTTCTGAGGTCGACGATCGTCTCAACCGACCGGCTGAAGGGGGTGACATTTGGTGGCCGTTGACCAAGGATTATCGAAATCAGGAAGAAGGTGTGTTAGCTAACCAGGCAGACGGATTCAAAACCAAACAAAAAAAAAACAGGAGGTTTACTGTTTACAACAGGTGGGACCTCCCAACAAGCGAGTCAACAAAAGCAGCGCAGAACCAACAACATCTCAGCGATCAGGTAGGAAACCACCTTATTTTCGTTCTTATCACTTTCTTTTGCTTGTCGGTATTCGTTTTTGGACTTCTTGTGGGCTTTTTCAAAGAGCGCTTATATTTTTTTTTGTTTTGTCTATTGTTATTTAATACGTAATCCACTAGGACTACTACCATGACCAATGAAAACGGTAGGTCTGTAGAGGAGTTAGGGCATAGGATTGAAGAAGGGGGACGGCTAACCCCAAAACTTAACGTAACGGGATCCAGAGTCCCACTGTTCACAGGTTTGGCCGTGGAGTTGGGACCCTGGCTCAAAGCAATAGAGAAGAAAGGGCGCATCTATAACCTGTCAGATGCCGATATGATTTCACTGGCATACGACTATACCGAGGATGCTGCTTCAGAATGGATTGGAGAGTATTTGGATAAATACAAATCCCAAACCAACTGGAAGATGTTTGAAAATGACATCCAGCGTGTAGAATAATCAAAAGAACTGTGTTAGTCAATAACACACAACAACAACAATAATAATAATAGCAGCAACACTTACCAAGGGTCCAGCTTATGCACAAGACAGACATCAGATTGAGCTGGACTGAGGGCTTGTATTTATGTACAAGCATATCCAATCAGGTGATTCAGCCAATCACAATTCAAGGAATAGACTGGCCCATGTGTGCACAATGGAATCTCCCATTGTGCCATAAATAGTTCTCCTCTTTCATGAGAAGTAACTTTAGTCTTTGTCAAGTTATCCACAACTTGAACGCTGACCGAAAGTCCACTACACAATCCAACATGGCGCTACGAACAGGATTCGAGACAGAAGATTGGGAAGACTATTTCCTCAAAGCAGGCATTGCTGCCGATTCTGCCAAGAGCTACGCTGCAACTTTTGTGAAGGAAAAACTGAGGAAAGAAAACCTTCAAGTAATGGATCGTGCCATGCTAAGAGAATTGGGAATCACAACAATGGGAGAAGCTCTGTCTATCCTTCGACAAGCCAAGGAGCCCGCTACCCAGACCACCTATGCTAAGGCACCAGCTGCCAGGCCTCCCCAACTTCATCTCGAAATGACCCCTCAACAATTCAGAAAATTTCGGATTGACTGGGAAGTATTTACCAGAATAACGGACATGCCAACTTCTCAGGCCAATACCCAGTTATACAGTTGCGCTGATGAATCCGTTCAAAACGCAATCATAAATACGTACCCTAAGTTCTTCACCACCAACCCAGACAAGCTGCTAGAGATGACAGAAGCATTGGTAACTCAAAAATCAAATCCCATGGTCCATCGGATGACATTTGCAGCTATATCACAGCATGAAGATGAACCCATCCAACAATACCTTGTTCGTCTTAGGTCCACGGCCATAGACTGTAATTTCTCATGCCCCAACTGCGATCACGACCTGTCCGACATTTACATCAAGGACCAATTTATCAAAAGGATATCGAATGATACGCTTCAGACCGATCTACTGGCAAAAGCCAGGTTGCTAAAAACTCTCAACCAAAATATTTGTCATGCTGAGGCATTTGAGTCTGTACTACGGGACCAAACCGCAATGACTGATACCTCAGACATAGCTACAGTCCGAATGTCAATGTATCGCAAAAAAAAAAAACACAGTGCTGTACGGACTAGCAGAGGCAATATTCGCACTAGCTCTACTGCTACTCACAACGATAACATTGCTGATAAAGAACCCCGTCAAACCTGCATAGGTTGCGGTAGTCACCAACACGGTACTCCAAGGACAAGTGCCTGCCATTTAACATGTCCGGCATGGAATCAAATGTGCAACACTTGTGGGAAACTTAACCATTTCTCAGCAGTGTGCCGGACAAAGAAATATCGCCCGGCAGTGATAAAGAGTTTTGAAGACCAAGAAGCTCCCATGAATACACTCATGGCCCATATCACATTCGATCAAATGAGGGGCACCATTATGACTACAGAAGGTGATCTGTTAACTGAAATAAATGCATCAGTAATCCCATTCTCACCAAAACCAGATCCCAGACGAGCTGTCAATATCCCTAGGAGTTGTAGTACAACGCTAAAGGTTTTTCCCGACAGTGGTGCCGCCATTTGTCTTGGGGGACCAAAGCATTTAATCAAAATGGGCCTCACAGAGATTAGTCTTATCCAATCAAGAAAGATCATACGAACAGTTGGAGGTTTCACACTCATGTGTCAGGGTTGGCTACCAGTTGAGTTTGTGGTCAGAGGGAAAACAACTAAACAAGCCCTCTACATATGCAAAGGCATACAACGGCTTTATCTCAGCAGAGCAGCCTGTATCGATGTGGGAATATTGCATAAACATTTTCCAAACCCTTTAGCAGACGTACATGAAGAGGTAGACACCGAGTCTAAAAAGTGTGTAGATCAATTGCCAAATCGCCCCAAAAACCTCCCTTTTCCCGCAACAGAAGATAACATAGGCAAACTTAAGAGCTGGCTCCTAGAAAAGTTTGCCAAAACGACATTCAACAAAGATGGGATATTTCCAGCCATGTCCGGCCCAGCTGCCCACATTCACCTCAAAGAGGGAGCAATCCCTAAAGCCAGGCATAACCCAATTCCTGTACCCTTCCACTTCAAGGAACCAGTAAGACAAGCCCTTTGGAAGGATGTAGAAAAAGGTATCATAGCTCCAGTACCTGTGGGTATGCCTACTGATTGGTGCAGTACTATGGTAATAACTGCCAAAAAGAATGGTAATCCAAGGAGAACAATAGATTACCAACACCTTAACTCTCAATGCAAGCGAGAAACCCACCATACTGGGTCGCCATTCCAGTTGGCACTGCAAGTGCCACCTAGAACAAAGAAAACAGTCCTAGACGCTGTAGAGAATAGGAACGACCATTAAGACGGGACACACAAAAGAGTGACACCGTCGTCTGATAAGTGGTATAAATAGAGCATGCACGCACGCACCGGTAGAAAAACTACGACTACGACGATAGTCGACTCGGAAACTTTACATGGCGCTACGAACAGGATTTATTTTTCAACATAATTTCTTTTGCACGATTTTTGGAGTATAATGGCGTCAGGACAACACGAGGACGGCCAATACATGCAGTTGATTCAACAACTAATAAATCTGCAAAGAGAAAACAATGAGCTTCGCGGAGGGAGTGCCTCGAGTCGGTCTAACACCAAGAAACCAGACCGGCCACGTATCGAACATGGATTCACCGACGCGGACTGGGCGCTTTTCATCGACTCGTGGGCCCGGTACAAACAAATGTGCGGCCTTACCGACCCTGTGGAAATCCGCAATGAACTAAGGACAGCCTGCTCAAATGAGGTAAATAGACTTTTATTTGACTTAGTTGGGCCTGGAACCCTCAATTCTGTCACAGAGGAACAACTCTTAAGGCATATACAGTTCATTGCGGTGAAAGGTCTACACCCGGAGGTGCATAGACATAAATTTCATAACATCAGACAACAGACGGGGGAGGGACCCACACAGTTCTTGGCAAAGCTTCGGTCCCAGGCATGGTTTTGCAATTTCACGGTTCTGTGCCCCAACGAGAACTGCCGGCAAGCCGTAAACTATTCGGAGGACATGGTAGCTGGCCAACTCGTAGCTGGTCTGGCAAATGCGGAGTACCAGTGTAAATTGCTGGCCGAAGCAAATATTCTAACCACTGTGGAGCAGAAGCTTCACAGGCTGGTTAGTTTAGAAACTACAGAGACGTCTGCTCCTCAGTTGCAACGAGGCTCAGAGGGACACTCAACTTTTGGCCTACTAACAACCGAAAAAAAAACAGCTCGGAAGGAGCAGCCGCTCAAAAACCCTCAGAATAGTCCTTGTGAAGGTGTGGGAGGACCTCACACCCCAGTGGGTTAAAAGGGCGGAAGAACTGCCCGGCGAGGGGGCTGAAATGTTTTAATTGTGGCGTCACAGGCCACTTACAAAGAGTGTGCCGGAAATAGGAGAGGTCGACGGCGGAGTCAACAAACGATGCCACACGTCAATCGAGTATTTTCGGCAGCAGAATGGAGGGGGCACCGGCATGTTACAATCAAAAAGGTAGAATAGCAGCAGTGCCACACCTTGCATGGAGCAGTGGTGGGTTCAGGAGAAGTCCCCCTGAGCCACCACCCTCATTAATGGTCGATGTGTCCCTGATACCAGAGTCCCAGGCTAAATTCGGGTGCGCTTTGGATAAGGGAGTAAGCCGTCGAAAACACCGCATCCAGGCCATTGCAGATACCGGTGCCCAGACGTGTTCGAGTGGCCCAGAAATATTGAAAATATTAGGGTGCACCAGCAGGATCTTGATACCTACCACCCACAGGATACGAGGAATCACAGACGAACCCCTAGATATCAAGGGGGTGGTCCTGACTCAGATTAAGCTCGGTCAGAAGGAAACGTGACAAGTGGTCTACGTTTCAGAAAACACGTCAGGATTCTACTTGTCAGAATCGGCCCTCAAAGACCTAGGAGTAATCAATCGCGACTTCCTGCATCGAGTATCAAAGGCCGATTTATTGGCTTCAGAAAGTGGGACAGCACCGTGTGGATGTCCGAAAAGAGAATCCGTCCCGGATAAGCCAGCGAGGATCCCGTTTACTCCCACTGAAGATAATAGGGAACGGTTAGAGAAGTGGTTACGTGAACACTTTAAGTCCAGCGCATTCAACACCTGCCCCCATCAACCGTTACAAGTCATGGTAGGGAGGCCACTGGATATAACTCTTACCCCGGGGGCGAAACCATCGGCCATACACACACCCATTCCAGTCCCTCATCACTGGAAGAAAAGGGTAAAGGATGATTTGGATCGAGATGTTGCGTTGGGTACTATCGAACCGGTACCAGCAGGCACACCTACGATCTGGTGTTCGAGGATGGTAGTCGCTCCAAAGAAAGACGGGTCACCAAGAAGGACGGTAGACCTACAAAAATTGAATGCAGCAACGATGAGAGAGACTCATCACACACCGTCCCCTTTTAATCAGGTGTCCGTGGTGCCTGCCCAAACCAAAAAGACTGTCTTGGATGCATGGAATGGGTACCATAGTCTGCCACTCTCCCCAAAAGCCCGGGACGCGACCACGTTCATAACGGAATGGGGCCGTTATCGGTATCTCAGGGCTCCCCAGGGTTTTCACGCATCCGGGGACGGGTACACGCGCCGGTTCGATGACATCACAGTTGACATGCCTCGAAAGACCCGGTGCATAGACGACACACTCCTATGGGACAGGTCCTTAGAATTGGCTTTCTGGCATACTGTGGACTATATTACCCATTGTGGTAAAAGTGGGATAGTCTTTAACCCTGACAAATTTCAATTTGCTGACGATGAAGTTGAATTTGCCGGCTTTGTGATAACCTCGGACGGTGTGAAGCCAACTAAAAAAATGACGGAGGCTATTCTCAATTTCCCGACCCCAACGATCATTACTGGTATCAGGTCCTGGTTTGGTTTAGTTAACCAGGTGTCGTATACATTTGCACAGGCCGATATAATGGCCCCTTTTCGAGAGTTGCTGCGGACAAAGAACCGTAAATTTTACTGGGACGGCACATTGAATAGACTTTTCGAAGAGTCGAAGAGGAATATCGTTCAGAAAATCGAAGAAGGGGTGAAAACCTTCGATATGAATAGAGCGACCTGCCTTTCAACCGACTTCAGTAAGGTTGGCATTGGGTATTTTCTGTTCCAGAAGCATTGCCAATGCCCAACGGAATTAGGTCCCAACTGTGGTAAGGACCACTGGAAGATGATTTTGGCCGGGTCTCGCTTCACGAAAGATGCAGAATCTCGTTATTCCCCTATAGAGGGGGAGGCTCTAGCGCTGATTTATGGCTTGGAGTCTTGTAGGATGTTCATCCTGGGATCCCCAGACCTATTGGTCACCGTGGACCACCAGCCCCTAGTGAAAATTTTCTCGGATCAGATCCTGGAGAATATAAAAAATCCCCGCCTGTTCTCATTCAAGGAGCGGTCGTTGATGTACAGGTTCCAGATTAAGCATGTTCCCGGGAAACTCAACGCAGCACCGGACTGCACATCCCGATACCCGGCACCGTCAAGACACAGCAGACTAAAGGGCACTGACACTTCCCAGCAAATCGAGGGGAGTATACAAGCATCCATCATAGCTGCATACGCACATGACCCCAAGTTCCGAGCGATCACCTGGGATAGGATAGTCGCAGCTGCAGCCACCGATGAGGAGTGCCGAACGTTGGCGTCATACATTCAAGACGGGTTCCCAAGGTCATGCCACGAACTACCACCAGAAATCCGGCAATTCTGGCCGATGGCAGACCAACTATATTGTCTGGAAGGGGTACCCATAAAAGGGGACAAAATTTTGATACCAAAACGGCTTAGAGCCGAGGTGTTAGAGGCATTACACTCCGCCCATCAAGGAGCGAATAGTATGTTGGCTAACACCAGACAACGGTTATTTTGGCCTGGTTTAGACGCCAGCATCCGACAAACAAGGGCGCAATGTCGGAGTTGCAATTCGATCGCCCCATCCCAGCCTAGGGAACCATTAATGCCACCCATAAACCCGGAATTCCCATTTCAAAAGACAGTCACTGACTTGCTAGATATGCACGGGAAAAGTTACATGGTATACGCGGACCGATATACCGGTTGGATTGAGGTCACACCACTACCATCAGGAAGGGCTGCAGCGGTGTGTAACGCCCTGAGGGTTTGGTTTTGCACGTATGGTGCGCCGGAGGAAATATCATCCGATGGAGGGCCACCATTCGATTCACTAGAATACAAATCGTTCCTAGAAGACTGGGGCGTAAAAAGGCGCATATCATCTGCACATTACCCCCAGAGTAATGGCCGAGCTGAACTGGCCGTAAAAACGGCCAAAAGAATGCTGATGGACTGCGTTGATGGCTACGGACACCTACATCATGATCGGGCAGCACGGGCGATGATGACTCATAGGAATACGCCCAGTCAGGACCTTGGATTGTCGCCGGCGGAAATGCTATATGGTCGAACAGTAAGGGGCCATCTCCCCGCACTTCGCAAAAAATACTGCATCCACAAGCGTTGGACGGAGACCAGAGATTTGAGAGAGAGGGCGATGGCGAAAAGGCACGTACTTAACAAAGAACAGTACGACATACACAGCCGCCCCCTCCAACAGCTCCGAGTCGGCGAGTCTGTGCAGGTGCAGAATCAGGAGGGACCAAATCCACGACGATGGGCGAAAACTGGGAGAGTCGTCGAGACAATGGGTAACAGGCAGTACAGGATACGGTTGGATGGTAGCGGCAGGATCACATTACGCAATCGCCGTTTCCTCAGGAAAATCAAACCGGTCATGGATACGCCGGAGTATCCACCCACTCAACAACCCCATCAACCACCTCCCCAAACACCAAGAAGGGAGGACAGCAAACCACCGTGCAACATGCATGAGATGATGGAGGTGGAAGAAGCTGATTGTGACACATCAGAAACAGATATGGAGGTGGACCAAGATCCGATCAACCACAAGCCAATGCAGACGAGTCCGGTCCCACGACGCAGCATGAGGGTAACACGAGCACCAAGGCCACTTTCCCCTCAAATGCAAGGACCAACTCACTACTACACGGAATTCTCCAGTCACATGACCACAAAACGACGGTAGTGTGGTCACATGATGGGGGGAGGGCATGTAGAGAATAGGAACGACCATTAAGACGGGACACACAAAAGAGTGACACCGTTGTCTGATGAGTGGTATAAATAGAGCACACACGCACGCACCGGTAGAAAAACTACGACTACGACGATAGTCGACTCGGAAACTTTACAGACGCTGTTGATGGATACCACTCGATTCTCTTAGACAAAGAATCTCAACCATTAACCACCTTCATAACTGAGTGGGGAAGATACATGTATCTTAGGATGCCTCAAGGATATGTCGCATCTGGGGATGCTTACACTCGCAGATACGATGAGATAATAAAAGATATCCCACGCAAGGTGAAGATAGTAGACGATACCCTGTTATATGACTCTAGCATTGAGGGAGCCTTTTATCATACCTTCGATTTTCTGCTCCAATGTGCTAAGAATGGAATTGTGCTCAACACCGACAAATTCCAATTCTGTCAGGATGTCGTACAATTTGGAGGCCTCCAGATAACTTCTTCAGGAGTGACCCCTTCTGAGTCCATGATACAAGCGATACAGGATTTTCCAGTCCCAAGGACAATTACTGATGCCAGATCATGGTTTGGGCTTGTCAACCAAGTAGCCTGGGCATATTCACTGGGTCCAGTTATGGTGCCTTTTCGGGACCTCGTCAAACAAAACTCCAAATTTGCTTGGAATCAAAACCTTGAAGACGCATTCAAAGATTCCAAGCGAGTTATAATTCACCTAGTCCAGAAGGGGGTAGCAACATTTGACAAAGACAGAGCAACTTGCCTTGCTCCAGATTGGAGCAAAGAAGGAATGGGCTTCCTACTCCTACAAAAACATTGCCAATGTACCATGGAAAAAGCCCCAATCTGCTGTTCCGAAGGTTGGCATCTGATATATGCCGGCAGCAGATTTTGCACGGATGCTGAGCACAGATACGCACCAATAGAGGGTGAAGCAGCAGCAATAGCATGGGCATTGGAGAAATGCCGTATGTTCGTCATGGGTTCTCCAAACATCATAGTGGTCACAGACCATGAACCTCTGAAGGGGATATTTGGCGATCGTGATCTGAGCAAGATCCAAAACCCCCGGCTCTTTAGACTAAAGGAAAAGACCCTGAGATACAGATTTACCATACAGCATTGCCCCGGGAAGTGGCACAGAGGCCCTGATGCAGTTTCCCGCCACCCAGTGGCGATGGTGCAAGCCCTCCTCGATGTATTTCCAACAAAACCCTCTCAAATGGATATACTGGAGTCGAACAACATAAGCAACATAACAGAGTCAACAGCCTTAATAGCAACATTTGCAGACAGCAGTAATATAGCCATGCTATCACCAGACCTAATTCGTTCAGCAGGTCGTGGCGATCAACAATATAACAAATTAATAGACACAATACAGCAAGGCTTCCCAAAAACACGTAATCTCACTGCGCCCGAAATCCGTGAGTATTGGGAGGTGAGGCACCGCCTTAGCACTGACAATGGTCTAGTATTGTTGGATCGAAGGATCGTCATCCCCAAAACACAACGAAAAAAGGTCCTACACTGCCTGCATTCTGCACACCAAGGAGTAGTCGGCATGAAAGCACGTGCCAACGAATCGGTGTACTGGCCAGGGATGGATGCATCAATCCGCAGTATTAGGGCGAATTGCATGGTATGCTCAACCATCGCACCTAGTCAACCAAGGGAGCCTATCATTCTAATACAATCCCCAGAGTGGCCATTCCAACAAATCGTCATGGATATTTTTTATATTGGAGATCACACATACCTTGCCTGCGCAGATAGGCTAACTGGTTGGCTAATTTTATACCGCCTAGAATCAGGTCACACTACTACAACCAAAGTGATGTCCATATGCCGACAACTGTTCCAAACATATGGTGCCCCAGAAGAACTCAGCACCGATGGTGGCCCACCTTTCACTTCCAGCACGTTCCAAGAATTTCTGAAAACATGGTGTGTTAGGCACAGATTATCTTCTGTTGCGTATCCCCAATCCAATGGCAGGGCAGAGCTCGCAGTAAAAACTGCAAAGAGGATTGTGAAAGGAAACACAGGCCCCCACGGTTCCTTGGACAATGACAGTGTTGCCCGGGCCATCTTACAGTATCGGAATACCCCAATCCAAAGCATTGGCCTATCACCGGCCCAATTATTACTTCACCGTCGACTACGTGACTCCATCCCATCACAGCCAATCCTCTACAAGCCTCATCCTGAATGGGTGTCAGTGGCACAACATCGCGAGGAAATGCTCCACCACCGCAATGCAAAAATAGTAGAAAGATACAATGAATATACCCACAACCTTCCACCATTACAAGCTGGTGACACTGTAGCCATCCAAAATCCAGTCAATCGTAGATGGAACACAATGGGCAAAATCATCAGTTCCCTACCAGATCGACAATACCGAATCAGGGTTAACGGATCCAGAAGGATCACACTTAGGAACTGCCGTTTCCTCAGAAAATGTGAACTTAAGCCTGCACCAACCCCAATACCAAGTGCAGCACTAGGACCAACAATTCCCTCAAGCGATACTACATTCTTGCATCTCCCACTATCTCCCTGTAATAGCACATACACAGCAACCAAACCCCAACAACAAACCACACATATATCCCCACGCTTTCGATCAAGGATTCCCCGAGCTCTTTCTAGGTTACTACCACACAACAAACTAGGCCTAAAAGAGAGATACACCTCTCACACAACCCAGCCTACTCGTGGGGGGGGGGGGGAAGAGGGGAGATGTAGAATAATCAAAAGAACTGTGTTAGTCAATAACACACAACAACAACAATAATAATAATAGCAGCAACACTTACCAAGGGTCCAGCTTATGCACAAGACAGACATCAGATTGAGCTGGACTGAGGGCTTGTATTTATGTACAAGCATATCCAATCAGGTGATTCAGCCAATCACAATTCAAGGAATAGACTGGCCCATGTGTGCACAATGGAATCTCCCATTGTGCCATAAATAGTTCTCCTCTTTCATGAGAAGTAACTTTAGTCTTTGTCAAGTTATCCACAACTTGAACGCTGACCGAAAGTCCACTACACAATCCAATACAGCGGCACTTCGGCAGTCACTCGAGCCGAACGGAGGCAGCTCGAGCGCTGGTAGGTGTGAGGCAGAGGGGTGGCGAATCCATCGCTCACCTAGAGGGACGCATGAGCGTTCTCGCTAAGGTAGCTTACCCAGATCAAGATCGGAGAAATGATCCGGCTACCCAGGCCCAGCTGGCAGAGTTCTTCACGGACGCTTTGAGCAATTCCCTGTTGCGTGAGGACGTGGCAAGGGTAAAGCCTAACACGTTGGAGGAGGCCTTTGCACAGGCTCGAAGAGCTGAAGCCCTCCTCCTGAGATTAGGAAAATTAGAGGAGAACCAGACAGCCTGGTTGAAGGTCTGCTACGGATGCGGTCGACGAGGACACATCCGAGCAAAGTGCCCTGAGCTTCACCAGAGTGGGGAAGAAGAAGCCTCGAATCCAGAACACTGGGACTTAAGGGGAGGGGGGAGACACATACCCCATCCCAACTTTAAGAGGGGTCTAGTGTGCTTTGTTTGCCAGAAAGAAGGGCACAGGGCACATGAATGTAGTAATAGGGATAGAAAGAATCCACCCGGACCCAAATTAAAACTCACGTCCCCTAAGAAGATTCCAACAAGGAAATCTTTAAACTAGTTAGGGTTGCCCCAATAGCGAAAGGGCGGGTGACCCCTAGGAGAGATAAGAATGTCCGGAAAAGCATAGATGGGGCTTTAAAATTAAAATGCTACAATTGCGGAAAAGAGGGGCACTATAGTTACCAGTGCAGAGACGGGGTGCACTGTTTCAACTGTAGCCGCCCGGGACATTCGAAGAGGGCCTGCATGCTGAGGCCTAAGTGTTTTAAGTGCGGCAGTGAAGAACACTTAATTCAAAGTTGCAAGGCGAAAGAGTTCGTATGGTGTGACGAGTGTAAGGAAAGAGGGCACACAGCAACTAGCTGTCCACTAAGGAAGAAGGAGACATGCCAGGGGTTTGGGAAGAGCGGGCATTTGTGGGACAGTTGTAGAAAGAGGAAAAGTAAGGTTAAGAATCCTTCGAATAAGGATAGAGATGGGATTAGGTTATGTCAAATATGGTTCGAAGATGACGAACTCACCTGCAACATTGAAATAGAAGGCAGAACGTTCAGAGCGTTGATAGACACCGGATCGGAAGTCTCAGTCATTAGTTCTTTAGACTTGCAAAGACTAAGACTCCCCGATGACCGATTTATGTCGACTAAAGTGAACGCGTTTCAGGCAGATGGGGGCAGATTTAGATTAGATTGGATGCTGGAAGTAAAGATAAAGGTGGGCGAGACTGAGACATCCCACACATTGTATGTAGCACCAAAAATGACCCACGACGTGATACTGGGAGGAGACTGGCTGAGAGAGAGGAAAGCTGTATTAAAATTCGACCCTCCAAAGTTAATCCTTGGGGAGGAAGAGATCATGTTAGGTAGCACGAGGCTCACTCAAGTGGATCTTGTGTCTCGTGAAGATTTAAAGATTTCACCTAGAACAGCGGTGACGAGCTGGGGTGAGATAGAAGGGGCTATAAAGGATAGCGAAGCGATTTATCAGGTTTTACCCCTTCCCTACATAGATAAGAACGAGAGTAACCCTCAATTAGAGCGCTTAAAAGGAAAAGTCCATTCGTTGTTTGAAATGAATAGGGATGAGCATGAAGTGAGGGACGCTACCGTGGTTTCTGATAAAAACACCAGATCTGATCAATCTGGTACAGAATCAAGACTACCAGTGAACCCCGCATCTAATACCCTACCAACGTTGGAGATACATATGTGAAGAAGCCGGATAACCAAGAAAGAGCCATGGAATGAAATCCGAGGAAAAATGGACTATTGAATTAATAGTTGCATGCATTGAAATGTGTATATGTATATATATATATAAAAAAAAAAAATTGATGAGGTTTATGGACAATCGTATGAACTGAAAGCAGATTTGAAAAACGCTAAACTCTAAAAGAGAACTTTTTGCATGTGCATGAATGATAAAGTTTTTTTTTCTTTAAGAACGAATCCAATTGATGAACTATTATAAATTGTAAAACCACAAAGAGCCATGGTATTAAGGCCCAGAAAGAAGTGGGTTAGAAAAAATATTGAGTCCAATATTGTTTCTTTTAAGTGGGGGAGGTATGTAACCAAGTTATGGGGTTGATATGCCGTTGTAGAGAAAGAGCCAAAAGAACGAAAAAATAGGACGATCAAATGACTCTGTGGTTAGAACAGACAAAGGAAAAAGTATGTCAAGAGATACTTATTGTTGTAACGGTCAGAGTTTGGAGTGAGCTGGCTGTTTATTTTGAAACACAGAATTCGAGATGAAATGACAGGCGGTTGTTTATTTTGGAAAACAAGGTTTGAAAGCTGATGACAGGCAAGTTTTCTTATTGTAAACATATACAAACTCGTAATGTTTAAAGGGCATTGATGGATATGTATATATTCCTCGAACACAGTAAAGAGAAAAAGGAGAGAAGAGAAGGAGAAGAGGGAATTCGATTTTGGCGAATTCAGATGGTGTTAAAGTCGGGCAGAGAGGGCTTTTGACTTAAAACACGTATCTCCAATGGCCGAAAAACTTATCTGAACTCGAGTCACAAGCTACCGTTTTAAAATAGCTACAGCCAACTTTCTTCAAACTCTGAAATATTATTAGACCATTATTATTGTGAATAAACCCAGATTAATTGTTTATTCGTGTGTGGAATCGTTTTTATTTCCTTTTTCACCACACTAAAATCCATGGCTCTCTTATCGGCGATGTTCGCCGGTAAGCGAGTACACAACGACAGGTCCAGAGTATAAATTTAGACGATTAACTGATAATTCTGTCACTACCCAATACCAGCAACATTAAAACGGCTAAGAATTATCACCGGCAGTGGTCACTGGAAGGACGAAAATAGTGAGCTGCAAACCGCCAGAGTCGGGTCGTTTTCAGGCTGCCGTAATTGGAGTGGAAGAGTTCTGAGGTCGACGATCGTCTCAACCGACCGGCTGAAGGGGGTGACATATATATATATATTTAATATTAAAAGATATATATATATAGTAGTTTATAAAATATATATGGCGATTAAGCTACCTTGAATATTCCACGTTTCATTCACTCTAGGATTCTTCAGGCTTATGCGCATAAGCCTGAAGAATCCTAGAGTGGATGAAACGTGGAATATTCAGGGTAGCTTAATCGCCATATATATTTTATAAATTACTAACTAGCTCTACCTACGTATTGAGCACTTTTGAAGTAAATACTTAAAGTTTACGCATAAATTTATACTTTCGCATATTAATTTTATGTGAGTAAATGAAGTAGTTATATATATTTATATATATATATATAATTGAACTATATATATATATATATATATATATATATATATATATATATATATATATATATATATAGTTCAATTGTGGTCTAAACAGAAAGGTTCATTTCAAATGTTCCCCTGTCTTATCAAAGAACTTACTATTGATTTTATATGTTGGGCCCTTTTGCTTGTGTGGTGATAAAATTCTCAAATGCACTTGTAATGTTAGGCTGTATAAAAGTGTTAACATTGTTCAAAACCAGACTGTTCTTTCTTTAATTAGATTTTTTAAATTATTGATTTTCAAAACTTATTCCAATACAAAACCTAGTTAAGAATACTTCTAGACACATAAAGTACGTATGTATGAAAATCTCTTTTCTAAATTATTTTATGAGACAGCAGTGCGTTTGCAATGAATGTTTCTGTTTAGAGCACAATTGAACCATGATACTTGACTTTTGAAACTTTACACTTTACAAGGAACAGACGCTCTATTGTTGCTCATTTTCAAAATGTTAGGCTTTCATTGGTAACAACTTACATACAATTGTTTCGGCCAATGTTGGTATATAAGTACGTAAAAGTTGACGTGCTGATGAGCTTGCCCAGTTTTACAAACTTATAATAATGTAATATTATATACTTATTTGCTAACATTGGGCCGAAATAATGCAAGCTGTTACCAATATTTTGAAAATGAGCAACAAAATGCGATGTCCATTAATGTTAACAGGTCGTTGATGAAGAGAAAATATAATGTTGGTGCAATAACATTTCCCTGCGGCACTCCTACTGAGACAGGAAGCTTATCCGACAAACAGCCAGTAATCAAAGTAGTCTACAGCCGATCAGACAGATAGTTGCAGATCCAAGATTCTCTCTCTTACCTTGGACACCAAATGAGGGTAGTTTCTGCGGCAGGGCCGAGTAAAGAATGGTTCCAAATGTATCGGTAAAATCTAAAAATGCCAAAATCGTGCACTTTTTAGATTTTAAGTTCTGAGGCAAAGTACTGATAGGCAACTTGTTCTGTGGCAGAAATTTTAGAAAAACAAACTCAGATTGATGGATGATGATGATGATGATGATGATGGTGATGGTGATGGTGATGATGATGATGGATGAACTTATTTTCTACAAGATGTGAAGTAAGGCAGTCATTCACAATGTGTTCCATGACCTTGCCAAGACAAGAGGTCAGAGAAATTGGACGATAGCTAGATAACATCAATCTATCACCTTTGCGCTTGTAGACCAGAACCACAATGGCGGTCCTCCATAGATGAGTCATGCGACCAGATACAAATGACAGATTAAACAAATGAGCAAGGGGGTTCAATAATGAGTGAGCACTCCGATTGAGCAGAATATTGGGAATATTATTTGGCCCCAAACTCTTTACAGTGTCAAGTTTATTCAGTTTCGCAAAAATTATATTTTTAATGTTAGTAAGTCGGCACCTGTTGATGGTGGCAAAGCAACGGTGCAGCGGTGCACTGCACTCAAGAAAGTTGTACCTGCATAATGCCAATTAAGTTGTACCTGCATAGTGCCAATTAAGAAACGTCGCTTTATCAAATGATGTGCTGGCAGTAACTGATCTGTTAGACAGTGATGGCGTCAGATGCCGGAGAGAACTTATAGTTTTTTAGCAAGTTGCGTGACAAAGAATTGTCTGCAATGGTTTCAAATGAATTTTATGTGCAAAGGATTTACAAAAATACACTAAAAATGGAAAGAAAAAACAAATAAAATCAGTGTCAGGTTAGGAAGACCCTAACCCTAACCCTAACACCTTCTAAAAGTAAACTATGAACTGTTTTCTGGTTTGTTTAGAACCGAAAACAAGCAAACTGATCTCTAAATGGGAGTCAAACATAAGTAGGAAAAAAGAAATAGAGGTGACATTTTAGTGTGAGTGACATCTTTTTAACATAAATAGAATTTGGGGAGGCCAAGAACAAAAATAAAAGTAGGGAAAATCTATCAGCAAAAACTGAACAGAACAGATAATATCGTTTAATTCTAGAAGTCATATTTACCTACCATCTCCCCCCCCTTATGATTGCATGACGCCAATCTATAGTGGAGAATCCAACTTCCCAAAATAGGGAGAACCCGTTGGTAAATCCCAGTAAAGGTGGTGCCCCTTTCTCCCGAAGGAGGAGGTAATGCCTGAGAGGATAGCCTGGTACAACTAAACAGAGCAATACTTTACTGTTCACTCCAATCCAAGGGCAAGGTATTAAAAAAAAAAAGTTACGTTTCTTGAGATAACAGTTCTAGTTAAATCGTTGACAGTTTGTAAAGGCCACTATTCTACGATTGAGCAGTATATAAGTGCATCTTTTTTATCTTATAATTGTACTTTGAGTGATTGCATTGTTTTTTGTCTTTTTTAAATACGACCATCTTAAGTGCACGCGGGGTAAGAGAGAGAGAGAGAGAGAGAGAGAGAGAGAGAGAAACAGAACGTGTCCGTATTTCATTGTCGGGTAGAACTCTCTCTCTCTCTCTCTCTCTCTCTCTCTCTCTCTCTCTCTCTCTTCTGAAAAAGAAAGATAGAGGGAGGATAAGATTGTGAGGCGCACACACACACACACACACACACACACAGAAAGAGAGACTCGATCTTTCTGAACTTCTTTCTTCCGTAGTTTGACTTAGTTCAGTGGTTGGGTTTAAGGGGCGTAGTTAAAAGTAGCGTAGAAGGAGAAGAAAAAGAAATCAGCTGGGTGTTTATTGATAAACAGTAAACACAAGACGACACTAACCATAACCACAATCAACAAAAAAAATCCGATTTCGTCACGTAAATTCGAAAACAAATATTTACTAAATCACCGAAAGAGATTTTTCACGCTTATTGCATATTTTATGTTCACCTAATTTTGAATTTTCGTTTTCAGACCCAGTTTTATTATTATTATTATTATTGGCGTTGCTGTTTATACGAAGATGTAACGAATGTTGAGGTGCACACATGTTTCAAGTCAAACATGGCAATTCATTTCGTGTTATTGAGTGTCCAAGAACTTTACGACATTGTTCTCCCTACAAAGTGGCCGTTGCGACAGACATTCTTTTTTTAGTCCGCAAAAGACAAACTGAGTTGATTTTCTTGTTAATTTAAAAAGAAAACTGTCATAGTCCACTCATTAATAGCCGCAAAAATGTGTTCGTCTTGTTTCTTTTGCGATTGGAAGAAGTGAATGGATTTTACTACTGCGACTTGTGCTTTAGTAGTGGCCAGCGGTTGCTGCGATCAAGAAGAAAAGAAACACTTCATTACGTTTAAAATAAATTAAAAGAAATTTAAAAAAAAAAAAAAAAAAAGTGAGGAAAAGGTAAACAATTCTTTCATCTCTAATTCGAAAATTGTACAACTGATTTTTTTTTTTTCGTGAGTAAAAATCTTTGTCTTGGAGGAGGTGTTGTCGTTTTTACCATTTATTTTCCCTCTTCCCAAATCTTTGCCACCCTCTGATAATGATAATAAACATTTAAAAATTCAACAAAACAAAACCGAAGGATTTCTTTTTATTTCTAATATTCTACCGTCCATTTGAAGATTCAGGAGGAAAAAACATTATCCTTTTCTTTCTTTTTTTTTTTTTTGGATCGTACAAGAAACCTGTCTCCATTCTTTCCACCGGACATGTCGGATAACAGTTTGCAGGTATGCATATATATATGTACATAAAATATTTTTTATTTATGATATTTTTATAGAATCACCCTTGTCATCACCATTTATCAACTTATTTACATTTTTAATTATTACGATCTTATTTGTGTTTTTATTCTCCCTAGTGCGGCTCGGCTATGTTTTAGGGTTAGGGTTAGCGGAAAGCTCCCGATTGGAGATGGGAGTGCTTTGCTTCTTCTATCAATTACGTTTATTATTATTATTTATTTTTATTTTGAACTGCCGATTGCATTTTTCTGTTTAATGAAGTATTTTTGAGCGGTGAGAGTAAATCTTGCGATAACTTTTTCAAATCAAAGTTTCCCCATAAAATACACAACCTGACAAAATTTACTTAGCAATAAATTATTTCGGAATTTTTATAAGGAAATTAAGCTTATTTGGAAATGCAAACTTTCAAGCATGTAAAACGAAAAAAAAAAGGCCGTTTTAAGCAAAATTTACCATATTTTACACAAAATATTTTTTATGTTCTATTTAATTTTTAAATTAGATCACAAACCAAAATGTTCTGCTCAGTCAAGATGTTAAGATAATACATAAAATAATATTAATTATAAAAATTTTTGACGTGACAGTATTTTTATACAAAACAAAATTATTAGTTTTAATCTTTTGGGTCAAATAAATAAAAAAAATCCTGGAATAAACTACCTATTAATATGAAAAAAAAAAAATCTTAATTTCTCTTTTCTCATAAGCACATTTTTAGTAGTAGCTGTTTTGTAAATTTACGACTTTACTTTTTTTTTTCTTTTTTTTTTAAGTCTGATCATTTTCTCTCATTTTATATTAGATTTCTATTTTTTTAATCTACAAATTTGTATCATAGCTTATATTTGACTAGCATGTAACAAAAAAAAAAAAAAAAAAAACCTTATTTTTGTTTGCAAGTTCCCCGTCTACTAAATAACGTCTCTCGACTGATAATTGCATTGTTTAGCGGGATATTTTAAATTCCTTTAGATGGTGCCTTTTATCATTGTCGTTGAGTTAAGTGCTAACTTAACACCCACCTTTTTAAAAAAAATAGGTAAAAAAAACAAAACAAAGAAAGACGACATTTTTTACAGAAAAGAAAAAGAGAAAGAGAAAAAAACTCCCACTTTTTAAATGAGAGTAGAGAGAAGGAAGGGGTGCTGTCGGACAGCTGTCCCATAATGTTTGTACAAATGCTCTACACACTGAAGCAATTTGGTGCGTGATTTTTGGGACACCATTGAATAACGCTCTATTATTGTTGTTGTGATGGCATGTTGAGGTGGAATGCCAGGAATGTGGAAGCTTTCGGGGGGTGGGGAGCTAAAAAGGGGCACCTGTCAATCCGTCAGTTTTCTGGCCTCGTATATCGGAGCGTGTTTGGTGCCATCGGATGAAATGAAATAATTTTCTTTTTTTGAATAATCAAATTCTACCCGTGACACAACGATCGTTACCGATCTCCAGTGCATTGTCTGTCTCACCGTCCGTCCACTTGATAAATCCATGAACTTTTATTGTATCCCTGCATCTTGTAAGAGATTCTACTTTTTTAATCGATTACATTTTAACCAACATGAAAAAATAGTAAAAATAAATAATAGTAAAAAATACTTTAGACAGCACTTGTAAGAATGGCTTTCTAAGTTTGTTTAGAGATGTTAAAATACATCTCTAAACAAACTTAGAAAGCCATTCTTACTATGGAGAAAAGGGGGACTTTGTTAATTCTTCCCTTCTCTGGTGGAACTGGAACTCCCCTAATTTGAAAACGATTTGCTTGGGTATGCTAAACTGCACTAGTGCTTTTTAGATTTTAGTGTATCTGCGGTTACATTCGAATAAAAACTAAACGTAAAATTATCACCCGCTTTCAAATCAAATAGTTTTTCTAATCTTGACCATTTTTTTAAATTTCTTTAAGATCAGTTTTGTGTGTGAGGGAGGAGATTGCACCTATTTATTTATTTATTCAGTATATTTTTTATCATCACACCCATCGTAGTTTACCTCCTAACAAAATCAAATTCTGCTTGCGGGGAGTGATTAAATGTAAACCTCTGCCAAAAAAAAAAATAAATAAATAAATAAAAATAAAGAATTAAAATAAATATTTTAGACTTTTTCACTTTCCTATATTCTGATTAGTGTTATGGTAAAAACAAAAAATGAAAACATGTTATAACTGCAACAACTACATTTTGTGGGTATCTTACGGACCCATATTTATGAATGATTTGTGGTCATCCTTGATGCTCTGTGGGAATTACTACCCACTCATTGCATTTGGGTTATCATCTATTCTTAGGCTCCTGTGTATTTGGGACCGTCTGTCTCTCCTACCCAGTTTCTGTATTAACTTTTATGGATCGTGCCTTTCTTTTTTTTTTTTCTTTTTTCTTTTTTTTTTTCTTTTTTCTTTTTTTTTTTTTTTTTTTTTTCATTCCACATAATTTAATCATGGATCAACGGCAGCCATTTATTTATCTCCCATAAAAATATATTTGGTTATGTCTCCTTAAAAATGTTACATCGTCCAGAAATGGGTGATATTTTTACATTGAATTTATATGCGAAATTGATCCTCTACTCGAAAATCTAGAATATTTGATCTTTTTCAACATTTTTAGGATTTTTACATGTAATCGCTTTGCAAAAATGAATAATAAAAAAAGGTGTAATTTTATTTTTGGGGGAGAAAGTGGAGGTGCAAGGCTTCTGTTTAATGAAGCAGATTTTTTTTTAATTTAAGTTTTTTAAAACTTTCTAATCTTCAATCATGTTTGGCAATGTTAAACCATAACTAAAAATAAATTAAAGTGAACTTTAGCAAAGGTTAAAGGCGCTGATTTGTCAAGTCTGAACTGACACTTTGACCTTTTAATTGTACTTCTAATCAATTCATTCCAAGCTCATGAGATCAGGTTCGAACCATATGGTGAAAATTTGAACTGAACTATCCATTCTGCAGAAAGTATCCAAAAGTTACTGCTTCAGGAGCTCAACTCCAATCGACTTGCTGCAATATGTACAAGCACCTCCATCACTGCTTCAATGTCTCTAAAACATGACACAAAAGCAGTGATATCATCAACGGATGTGGAAACCCTGGCTCATGCCCCTCCAATTAAGGCAATTCCGGGAAAAGATCAAACATACTGCTCAAACATGCCATTATTGTACAGTCTAAAGTTCTAAGACTCTGACATACCGACTTATAGGTAATGACACCTGCCCACTTCCTGTTGGCAAGGGATATAAAATGGAGATATATTTTGGAAGTTGGGTTTAAAATCAGTGGTCTTTAAAATAGATGAGAAGACCCTCAACTCTTATTGAAAACTTTGAACTAATTAAGATGGATCAGTGCAGCTTCCATGTCATATTCTAACCTACCTATTAATCAGATGCAAATTGTTCTGAATCGATCTCTTCTTCACAGTGCTGCTAAGACCTTATGAAATAGCCTGCAATCGATTTGATAGGATCCAGCCTAAACTTATTAATGCTGTGTTTAGTAGAGTTATGGATCTATGGTTATCTAGTTCTTCACCAAGCTTTTCTTGTTTCTTCAGCAATATAATCAAGTCCTTGGTGACTTAACCAGAGATAGATTCCAGCTCAAAGCAATAATTGAACACATCCATCAGACGTGGTATAAACATGCAACAGTCAGCTTCAAGAACAATTTGTAGGCACATTATCAAGCTTGGTGATTTGGTAGCTAACTCGCTTCAAAGAAGCTAAACCCTCAAATTCTATAACAACTGTTTCAGCCACATTGAGACAGAGTCAGCTACATAGTTGACAAACTCCTGGATGGAAAGTCTGAGTAGTTGGGTGAAGAACTCCTGTAAGTATTCCGAAATCCATCACAAATCTCATGAATCAATACAATGACACATTTGGTTGAGTTCTTAATTTTCTGTATTTATCTATCTGAACCATGATAAAACAATTCATTATATTAATCTGAATCAAAGTTTACGGCTTCTTTTCTAGAATCAAGTTCAAATTCCCCCCCCACCAATCTCACACCTATCCAATCCTTTAACTCCCCCCCAATCTCACACCTATCCGATCCTTTAACTACCCCCCCCCCATCTCATACCTATCCGATCCTTTAACTACCCCCCCCATCTCATACCTATCCGATCCTTTAACTACCCCCCAATCTCACACCTATCCGATCCTTTAACTACCCCCCAATCTCACACCTATCCGATCCTTTAACTACCCCCCAATCTCACACCTATCCGACCCTTTAACTCCCCCCAATCTCACACCTATCCGATCCTTTAACTCCCCCCAATCTCACACCTATCCGATCCTTTAACTCCCCCCCAATCTCACACCTATCCGATCCTTTAACTACCCCCCCCATCTCATACCTATCCGATCCTTTAACTACCCCCCAATCTCACACCTATCCGATCCTTTAACTACCCCCCAATCTCACACCTATCCGATCCTTTAACTACCCCCCCAATCTCACACCTATCCGATCCTTTAACTAACCCCCAATCTCACACCTATCCGATCCTTTAACTCCCCCCAATCTCACACCTATCCAATCCTTTAACTCCCCCCCAATCTCACACCTATCCTATCCTTTAACTCCCCCCCAATCTCACACCTATCCAATCCTTTAACTCCCCCCCAATCTCACACCTATCCAATCCTTTAACTCCCCCCAATCTCACACCTATCCAATCCTTTAACTCCCCCCCAATCTCACACCTATCCAATCCTTTAACTCCCCCCCCATCTCACACCTATCCGATCCTTTAACTCCCCCCAATCTCACACCTATCCGATCCTTTAACGACCCCCCAATCTCACACCTATCCGATCCTTTAACGACCCCCCAATCTCACACCTATCCGATCCTTTAACTAACCCCCAATCTCACACCTATCCGATCCTTTAACTCCCCCCAATCTCATACCTATCCGATCCTTTAACTACCCCCCCAATCTCACACCTATCCAATCCTTTAACTCCCCCCCAATCTCACACCTATCCGATCCTTTAACTCCCCCCAATCTCATACCTATCCGATCCTTTAACTACCCCCCCAATCTCACACCTATCCGATCCTTTAACTAACCCCCAATCTCACACCTATCCGATCCTTTAACTAACCCCCAATCTCACACCTATCCAATCCTTTAACTCCCCCCCAATCTCACACCTATCCAATCCTTTAACTCCCCCCCAATCTCACACCTATCCAATCCTTTAACTCCCCCCCAATCTCACACCTATCCAATCCTTTAACTCCCCCCAATCTCACACCTATCCAATCCTTTAACTCCCCCCCAATCTCACACCTATCCAATCCTTTAACTCCCCCCCAATCTCACACCTATCCAATCCTTTAACTCCCCCCAATCTCACACCTATCCAATCCTTTAACTCCCCCCCAATCTCACACCTATCCAATCCTTTAACTCCCCCCCAATCTCACACCTATCCAATCCTTTAACTCCCCCCCAATCTCACACCTATCCAATCCTTTAACTCCCCCCCAATCTCACACCTATCCGATCCTTTAGCCCCCCCAATCTCACACCTATCCGATCCTTTAACTCCCCCCCAATCTCACACCTATCCAATCCTTTAACTCCCCCCCAATCTCACACCTATCCGATCCTTTAACTCCCCCCCAATCTCACACCTATCCGATCCTTTAGCCCTCCCCAATCTCACACCTATCCAATCCTTTTACCCCCCCCCCAATTTCACACCTATCCAATCCTTTAACTCCCCCCCAATCTCACACCTATCCAATCCTTTAACTCCCCCCAATCTCACACCTATCCAATCCTTTAACTCCCCCCCAATCTCACACCTATCCAATCCTTTAACTCCCCCCCAATCTCACACCTATCCGATCCTTTAACCCCCCCCAATCTCACACCTATCCGATCCTTTAACCCCCCCAATCTCACACCTATCCGATCCTTTAACCCCCCCAATCTCACACCTATCCAATCCTTTAACCCCCCCCAATCTCACACCTATCCAATCCTTTAACCCCCCCCCCAATCGTATCTACTTTGCAATCAAGGATGGCATCCAACCATTCATTAAAACTACACATTATCGATGAACAATTAACCCCCTAAAAAAGGAACTCTCTCCTGAACTGAGTTGAGTTCATGAACTACAATCACCTGAAGCTTGTAATCTTTTATGGCAATATCGGACAGTACTAGCCTGCCTTTGCATGTTGTATGGACAACATGTGCTGTTGTAGACAGGATGCATTTCACAAGAAAGAAAACACCTCTTCTCTGATTCTCATCAGGTTGAAAAGACATCATTGTTTCAAGGCAGTACCCGACAATCTCCAAACAAAATGTGAATTCTCACATTGTAGTTACATTTACTCTAAATACAAGCAGCACAACTGTGAGATCTCATGTCTATTGTATTTAAACCATCCACACACAAAGCTATAATTCACTGAACTTGCTGTGTTACACATGATCTTAGTCTCCTGGAGGTGAAAATTCTCCAGGCCTGGCATTCAGGATTTCACACATAATGCATTCATCTCTAGCAACATTCGTTTTATCCAAGAGGAACATAAATTTTAAAGTCTTATAGACTCTTATGACTCTTTAACAAAGGGTGCTCCTTCTTCATGAACCTCAGATCCCAAATCACCTTTTTTGCAGCTGCCATCATCCTCCATATACATCGTCAGATGCATTGCTTTTGTCATATAAATATTGTCAGCAGAGGTGCATCAGGAAACTTCTTAGGGTTGTCAACTTCTAAGTCCTAAATCTGATTTTAAAAAATTGCAATGGTTTAATGTTTCTACTTTGCTGGATGGTTAAGTCGGCTTCACAAATCTGGTTCCTCAAGTAAGAGAAGGGGAGTTTCCAGATTTTTAAAGTTCTTGGTCAGAGGGGTGGATACACCGATTGGTGTCCTCTGTCTGAGGATTCAGAGTGGGTCAACGCTAATGGTGTTGTAATAGAGGAATAGGTTGTTTGCACAGCTGCGGTTGGAGCTTGAGGTTCAGAAGTCTGGGCAGAGTTATCTGTCATGAAGGGGAAGGGGGTTCAGCCTCTTTCATTTTGTTTTTTCTAATTTTTTTATTTTTTTCTCACTCTCCTCTCCTTCAACTGAGCCAAAGACTTCAATGATCATGAGCATTTACTCCTCTTCAAATTTTAAAGAATGAATCAGATGTTTTTTTTTTCACTTCAGCTGTTGTGGTGTGGATGTTAACAGCTGTTGTGGTGTGGATGTTAACAGCTGCGATTGCATCTTTTCTCTAATTAGTCCTTCTGCGGGAACATTTGTTAGCCAAAGATGGACATGTTGACTATTTCCTGGGGTTTGCTCTCAGATTCCAGAGAAACATGGAGAAGTGTTTCTAATAAGCTATAGATGCAAGATGAGCAAATATTAATGGTTACTAGCTTGAATAAACTAATCTCTTTCTCCATTTGTTTAGCTTATTGTTTTCTTTTCATTTCTTCTTTTCTGTATTGAAAAGAAATGAGAGCCACTCAAATCAGTAGCATTGTGCTACATTCACACAATCATGTCATAGCATCTCAAAATAAATAAAAAATATTTCACATGAAGGTGTGAAATTCACAATTTTCAGCCGATAAGAATGATTCCCTCTCATTTGAAACGATTCCCTCCACAATCCACTGTGAACTAAATGATTCTAATAAAAACAGCAACTCAACAACTGAAATCCAGTCAGCCAGAAAGATGATGTCCAGCAATCATGACATTACGGATCCAGGGGAAAGCAAATGACTGCTCAACTTGCTCTCATACACACATGAACACACTGACAAAACAAATGCAAGCAAATATACATGGAATGCTACATTGTCCAAATTCATTGGGGAAAGAAAACAAATATATAAACAAATACACTTCTAACATTTGCATTTTTTTTCACACTGTGAAAATTCTACAAACATGGAAACATTTAACTTTTTAATGAAAAATTTATACAAAATATTTTTCAACCTTTGTTCATAAAATGTTTTCTCTTTCATTCACAACCCCTGCTATCCATTCTCAATCATTCACACAATTTTTGTCCATTTTTCTCATTCAACACCTTTGACCCTTTTAATTATATCAGCATTGGTTTTGATTCACATTCAAAGATACAACCGTTGTCTACGCCTTAATCAAATCAGGATCCATGTGACACTTCTGTTGATTTTTATTTAAAAAAAAAAATTACTTGAACCCATCTTGTTGATCCTGAACTGAAGCAATAACTGGTACTGCAGTGGCAACAGGATTTTTCATAACTGAAACAGCAACACGGATGCTCTGTGAGTGCCCTACTTGGGTCAGAATTTCAGCAAATGCCCTTGCAGCAATGTGGCTGAAGATTCTTCACTATTAGAGACCAATTTCAGAACGTTTATGTGAGCAAAACCAGAATTAAATGATTCTTTTGGTTTAGTTTACTTTTATTCATCTCCATCCCTTGTTCAAATCTCAAATATGGTCTCCAGTTTTATTCTGGTCTGGAGCATCTATAACCTGCTTGCTATTTAATTTGAGTCAGACATGAAAGTTGTCTAGACAATGATCCAGACTAGTCATCTGAAATAAAATAGGGTTTATGATTCAAAATGGGTGAAAAAATCCCCCGAGAGGAGCTAAAAAAATGATGCCCAAAAGGAGTAGAAGAAAGTATGCAAGGGAGATTAGAAAAGAGACAGTTTATGAAAAGAGACTTTATTATATTTGATCAAATTATTGCTACCTAGCAGTGACCACATGAATTGTCTTCAACCATCCTTGGGCAAACGCAGTTCATCTATCTAAATCTACAGTGTGACTTTGCATCGTTTTCTCATTTCATGTTATATAAATTTGTTATTGTGTAAAAACAAAATTTTAAATAAAACACAAGTAATTTATGTTTTATTTAAAATTTTCACTTTGATGTGCATTTTTCAGTTTTTACGGTCGAGATGTAAGGGGTGAGGCTAACACAATTCTGACTTAAAATTACGGAATTAGTATTTACCTTTAGCGCTACATCGCTTAAACAGCCACAATGTCTAAAATTGGGATAATTTCAAAATAGTTTCATTATATTTTATTTAATTGTGGACTATTATCCTTATCTTTTTGTTATTGCTGTGATCAGATGAGGATAATAGTTCGCAAATAAATAAATATACAAATTACTCATCTCAAAAAGAATTCCAATAATTAAATAATATATAGTTTCATCATATAGTAATATATATAGGGTGAGTCACGGGAAACGGATATTTTTTAAGGAAAACAAACTGAATACTTCAACAAAAATTTTATAATGTACATAAAAACATTTACTAAACTATGCAAGGAGCGTTCTAAAAACATCTATTTTCCATGACTCACCCTGTAGTTGTTCAGATTTGATGGATAAAGATGGAGCTCCATATCGACTTTTACACTTACGAGACAAGAAGACAGGCAAGCAACTTTTTTATGAATTTTTCATTCAATTTGAAATCTTTTAGGAAACTTGATTGGAAGTTATTGTTGATAGATTTAATGGTAAAAAAATTCAATGAAACATCAAATTTTAAGTTAAAAGATGTTTGACCAACATTATTAAAACATGCTATTTGAATTCAGGGGGTAACATTGCTACAATATCGTAGCCTTCAAGTCCAATGTAAATAAATTTTGTTGAACTGTCCCCTTAAATAATCAAATTCTACCCAACTTACTCCATTAACAATAACTACACTACCACTTTACATTCATTAGCCCTGTTCCTCGAGTAGTTTTTGAGTCTTGATAAGTGCGACTCCCTTGTAAAAAAAACAACAAAAAAAACAAATGAACTACTACTTCAGGTTTCAACTTTTGCTTTTCATGATGTATAAAATATCATTTATCTAAAGGACGAACAAAATGTACTCCCCGCAACTGTGAATTTGATTATAACAGACAAAATAAATCTCATCTCATACAAACTTTATCAAAACAAAGAGAAAGCTTTTTGCTGGAATGGATACAAAATTCTTTGTTTGCGTTCAGATGTAGAATTGCCTCTTTCCAAACAAATTCAAATTATTTCAAAATCTGCATTTTAACTTTTATTCTTGTGCCAACTTTCAAACTCCTATTCTTCCATCTCAATTATATCATTAAATGTAATTGAGTTCAGATCTTTTGATCATAAGCATAAAATTGTATCTTGCCTCATGTCAAGTTATGGTGAAAGATGAGGAAGGCAATACACTATCTTATCATAGCTCTGAATGCGGACTGAATTCGAAAGGAAGAAAGAAATACACGTGCAGAAGTGTTCAAATTCTTTCCTATTTATCAGTATAAAGGCTTCAAAATTGCTTGGGAATTTCGAAAGCTTTACAAAGTAAACAAGTCTACCATAATAATATATAGATAATAGCTTTCTTTTACTATCATGACTCTTCAAGATTACTAATTTATTGATCCTAACAAATACAACGTAACTTGACATGCACATGACCCGTTGGGTTACATCCACTACTACCATTTATTCGACTTTAATTTCATTTGAAAAATCGTAAATTCTGGCATAACTAAAAGTGTCTCTTCTATGTTAACATTATTTATATGGAAGTATAGAAATTTATTATTTTGTAATCTAATTTACATACGTGTTTGTGGTGTGTGCACACATATTGGAATATGCTGAAACGAGTCACTGTTTCTTTGAATTCTCACAGGGATATTAAGAACTACTATAGATTGGTTGCATGGACATGGTGAGACGAGTTGAGAAGAATACATAGATAAGAGATGAGTGATTTGTTCAGTTAATCATAAATTATAGCTAATTAGAATCATTTAAATTTTTTTTTTTTAATATAACTCAATCCTAGAATTAAGGTCTATTTTAACATTTCTTTTGTGTTATTAAATTATATAGGAACAAAACTTGGAAACAAACGTTGATTAAGTCACATTTAGTATAACAATAGGTACTATTAACTAGTGGTGGGACGATTAATCGGAATCGTTAATCGTAAGAATCGTGTATTTTGGGAGGTATCGGAATCGGAATCGCATCGTTAAAAAATACCTTAATTTTCCGATTCCTTCATTACGATTCTTTTAGGCTGATGTTGAAAAAAAATAAAAAAAATTCCTGATATTTCTAACCGCAAGAGAGAAATGTAGCATGTTATAAAAAGAAACCAAAGAAATTCATTATTAACAGGGCAATGCTTAGTGCCCCTCCCTTACAAGGTTCATTCATTCAGATCTATTGTAATCAAAACTACAAAAGAGTTAACTTGAAAAGAAGTATGCAGGGCTCTACATTGCGAGTAAAAATAAAAAAACGCTTATCTTTTTGGCGATTGTTTTTTTTTACTGACAAATCTTCTAATAGTGAATGAAAATGCTTTTTCAACTTATATTTTCTTAAAATAAAACGAGCAAAGTCAAATTATTTAAACAGTAAAAGGTTTAATAGAACAATGTACTTTTTTTTCTTTTTTTAAAAGAAGGCTTTTGAAAGAAATATCTCTAAAATGAAATTGATCACGTATTATTTCGCAAAGTTTTGACAGTAGTCGGCTTCTTTTGAAGTTTCAAAAAAATCGACCCCATACCTATCTCTTCCAAACCTAAAGTTATTAAATAACCCCTTCGTTAATTTAAGGGTAATTAATTCAATTCAGTCAAGTTTTTTTTTTTTAATTTCATTGAAATAAAATCCATTATTATTTTTTTTTCTCCAGAAAGATAAAACCCTGAATTTGATTATATTAAAAGCAGAATAATATAATCTTTTTTCTAGAATTTTAAATTGAAAATTAAAAGTGTTTTGCGCAGTTTTTTGCCGAACGAAAAAGAAATTAATATATATATATTTTTTAAAGGGTTTTGTAATCAATTAATTTTTATGTCTAAATAATATTTACGATTAATTAAATAATTTCATTTTAAAAAGTATTTATAAATAGAATTTTACTTAAGACTTATAGTTTAGCAATATAGAACCGCATCAACCATGTGTGAATTGAACACAGTCAACCAAAAAAAAATTCAAAAGAAAATGCATATTTGCATTTCATTATGTAAACTTTTATACATTGGTTTCAAAAATTAAATTCTATAAGTTTTTTTTTGTTAACTACCGGTTGGTACAATTTACCGCCCCATCCCTTTATATTTTTTTCTTTTTGTCTTTTTTAGCGGATTATTTTCAATTAATTATCCAAATAAGTGACTAGCTTTAAAACAAAATTTAATAGTAAATTATTTGTTTACAGATAAACTGAATTTTCTAATATGCCCCAAAGTCCAAAAAAAGTCTCGCATGGAAACTTTTTGAAGTTGATGAGTTGAAAGCCATTTGCAAAGTCTGTCAAATTAAAATATCTCGAGGAATAAAACCATCTAACATGACTACAACCAACATGTTAAAACATTTAACTATGAAGCATCCAAATAAATTGGAGGAGCAAAATAAAAAAGAAAAGGAACAAAAAATTACCAACTAGTCACTCAGAGCAGTTTTATTAGTGAGGGTCGAAATCGCAGTGTCTTTTTCTTTTTTTTTTTTTTGCCTACGTCACCATCTAGGTGTCACCAATTTTTTTTAACCCTCCTTAACTTCAAAGAGTAAATACAATATATACAACTAAAAAAATAATTTTTAAAAATGCTGATTCTATTCATGAAAAATTCTTTTAACTAGAAATTAAAACTTAGGTAAAGATAGCTGACTGACAGCAACAGGAGCACTGGTCAACTACTGAACCACGTGGAAAGGTGTGTGGGGGGGGGGGGGAGGAAAAAAAGGAAATTAAATGATGATAATAAATTATGATAACCGTCTTTGAAAGGCACTAAACTCCTAAAATTTACTTCTTCAAAATTTTAGGTGGCACTCCCCGGCGATTTTAAAGCACTCTCTCTCTCAAAAAAAAAAAAAAAAAAAAAAATTTAATTTTTAAGTTTGGGGAAGATATATTTATTATAACCGAATTCCTGTATGAAGACTGGATCTACTTTATTGGACATTAATTTGTGAGATAAGTAATTTTTCAATGTTTAATATGTTTTTAAAGTTTCAATTATCAATTAAATTTTTTTAATTGCGTTTATTTTTCAATTTATTTAAAAAAAAAACAGGGTTTTAAATGTATTTTTCAAGGTAACAAGCTTCGAAAGAAGTCTAATAAAAAAAATCACTTAATTTTTAATTTCGACAACCCTGAGAATTTAATTATTAAAAAAATATTGAAATGTGACATTTTTTTATTTAACATTTCTATTAGTTCAATTAATTCTCTTTCAATAATTCATTTCACTCAACAAACTTCACCTTTTTTTTGTTTTAATCTTTTTCTGTAATTTTGGTAATTATGTTTGCTCAATTTTATCTAGTATTTCATTTGTTTTTTATAGTGGTATCATTTTTATATGTGTTTCTTTGATATACCCTATTTCAAAATTAGTTTGGCTAAACTTATTCTTCACGTTAGAAACAACGTGTAAAAGCAATGAAAAAGTAAGAAAAAATAATAGGTGTTAACTACTCCTTGTGAATTATGGAGGTCTGAAGAACTGCCGTCACAAATACAACTATCAATAGCCAAACAAAAAATCGTTTTTTAAATTCCTTTAATTGTAACTTTTCGCTATACCTACCTTTTGGTATAAAACACAAAAACTTCCGATTAATGGTATTTCTCATATATGGTCGTTAACTTTGGAAAGGTTATTTTGTATCTACGGCGCCATGTCACGTGGTATATTGTTTTTTTTTCA
Source organism: Euprymna scolopes (assembly GCF_053919585.1). NCBI lineage: Eukaryota > Metazoa > Mollusca > Cephalopoda > Sepiida > Sepiolidae > Euprymna > Euprymna scolopes. The sequence continues at coordinate 84,625,506 of NC_136501.1, forward strand.
TTACGCACGTTCATTTATAAATTATTAAATTAAATATTTATCTTTTTTATATTTAATTATTATATATTTTCTTTCTCTTCCGCTATATTTTTTTTATTTAATTCATTATGAGGACCAAAATAATGAATCGTGTGTATTTATTCACTAATTTTCTTGTTTTTGTTCTGTTATATAAATTCTATTTTATTTGTTTTTTCTCTGAAGGATAAATTCTATTTTCTTTGAGTTTTTTTTTCTGTATTCCAATTAAGTAAAATAAATTTTCTCTAAAATAAATTTTGCTAATTTTTCCGTTTAGTTTACTATATAATAATTTTATTTAAACCAAAACACGACGGTGTAGACATAAAATATCTCTTCCAAAGTTAGGGAACATATTTGGGAACTACCGACCATAAGTATAAAACTACCTGGTATATTTCAAAACAATAATTCCCTAGGAATCGGAATCGGAATCGTACTTGGTATCGGAATCGTTAATCAATATTTTCCTGGAATCGGAATCGGAATCGTATAAAAATTAGGAATCGTCCCAACACTACTATTAACCAAAAAAAGTACTTGGTATAAAAACTTTCTCAAAGTTAAAACTGTAAACTGAAGATTTTTAGGGCATACATTCAAAGCATATGATCCCTCCTCCTTCCACACAAAAAAATATTAAAAAAATAATACTACACGTGAAATTATTAATCTTTTCTGTAATTCAACCATATTTGGTGCAAATAAACTTCAGTTCATGCCTTAATTGTCCATCAAGTTTCAATCATTAATATTCAACAGTCTTTGATTTATGACGATTGAACATAATTTCTTTTTCCAACAAAGTATGATGAATTGCTTTTTAGCCTTGAGAGGTACTAGGCAATCACTGGTGTTTAGAGGAAGGGCATCTGACCTATAAAAATTTTGTTTCAATTGAGGAAATGATTTTTAAAGAAATCTGACCAAAGATAAGTTTGGAAATGAATTTTTTTAAACCCGTTTAACACATGCCAGCATGTAAAATAGCCATTAAACCGATGATGATGATGATGATATTGAAGTAATTGATCCTCTTATCAGTAGGAAGTGTGATCCTAAAGGATTTCACATTATCGAACTTCAACCCCTTATTTTTATTTGGGGAATTATCCTAAAGATATTGTCTATCAAAACAATCTTCAGACTATTCCTGAACTAAAAAAGGCCATCACATCCAAAATTAGAGTATTGTCAAGAGTGAGGAGTCTGACGGAGGTATTGAAAATTTTGCACATTATATCAAGATTTGTTTGATAAGCAAACCTTGACAAAATTATTAAATTTATTTTTAAATTAAACGTGGCAGATAAAATTTATTTTTAAATGAAACGTGGCAGTTATCTGCCACGTTTCATTTCAAACTTTCTGCCATATCATATTCTGATATGTAGTCCTAGTTCTAAGTTTAAATTTCTAAATGGAATTTTTTGCTTTTCTGCTTACTTGAACCTTATGTGAAAAATTACATTTGTAACATTTTTTTTTATGCATCCACATTCAATGTTGCTTGTTGTGAATCAAGGTCAGAAGCCACATACATACAAGGGTTAATGAGATGAATAGATTGTCAGCATATATTAGGAGAGGGTTGAAAATGATGGATGGAATGAGCAAAAATAATTATAATAATGATAATAATAAAATTATTTCAAAATAATAGTAAAGCTAAAAATAATAAAACTAAAATATAAAAAATAATAATAAAACTAAAATATAAAAAATAATAATAAAACTAAGTAATAGTAAAAATAATAATAAAACTAAGTAATAGTAAAAATAATTTAAATAAAAAATAGTAAATAATGAAAATAATAAATAATAGTAAAATGATAATAATTAAAAAATAATAGTAAAGTGAAGTTCTCTCTGATTGTCTCTCCTCTGATCTTGAGTACGTGGTACAATAGGGAAAGAGGTGGTTGGTTAATCTTGATGCATTTAAAGCCAAGTTTCTATGCTTAAACCATCAACGCTCTGATCCTTGTCTGGCATCAATTGATATGAATGGCTGTTGTCTTGGAGCGGCTCCATGTTTTGACAAGCTTTTAGGTCTGATCTTTACTCCTGATCTGAAATGGAACACATACATCAAATTCGTTGCAAAGGTCGTTGGAAAAATGTTGGGATCGTTCTACTGCTCTAGTGGATATCTTATGCTGATGTAATTCTTTACCTGTATAAGAGCCAGGCATGTCCAAGGATGGAGTACTGTTGCCACATCTGGGCATGAGCTGTTAGAAAGACATTATCCTGCCTTGACAGAGTTCAAAATAGACTTTGTAGCCTCGTAGTGGGGAATGCCCTTTTTCTCTTCCCTGCACCTTCTTTCCCACAGTTAGCTTCCTTAGAGTTCTGCTGGTAGTATTTTGTGCATGCGACCATGACACTTACAAATCTTCCAGGCCTAGTAACGCCGACCACAAGATGAATAATCCTTTCAAATCTTCCCCTCATAGAGGAAAGGCAATATAACCATGACAAATCCTGTGCTATCCTTTTTATCCTGGGATAATTAATGCATTTCCAACTATTTTAATGTCTAGTTAAGACAGAGAAGCTGATTCTCTCACAAATTTCCCCGGTATCAAATTTGCACAAGACTCGTTCCATGTCAGGTAATTTGACATAGAGGTTCTTTTATCTTCCAGAAGAATCAGCAATTCCTTTCCTTTCAACCATTTTAATGTCTAGTTAAGACAGAGAAACTGTTCACAAAGTCTTTTGGTTTCTTTTTCTTTGCCAGAGACCTTGAAAAAATATGTCAGGTAACTTAGACATATTTAACTGGTGTTGTTGGTAAGACGCCCTGACAGCAAGATCCTACCTTCAGAGTTTGAACAGCTACTAATTTTTTGCTTGCCCAATCAGTGAGCAAAACGTGGCATAGAAGAGGAGGAGGAAGAACAAAATATAGAGAGAAGGAAAGAAGAAAAGAAAGAAAGGGACAAATAAAATAGTGGAAATAATTTTCCATAAATTTTCAGTATTTATCAAATAATGATCACGGAATATAATGAACCCATTATTTTCATTTGAATCTTAGTGGAAATGTATTATTTTGTTTAAACAAAAACACCTTTACTAAAATTCTGGTTTTCAGAAATAAAAAAAATAATAATGAATTTATTTTTGCTTTTTTTATGAAAATAAAGCCCCGTAAATTGTAACAATAAAAAAAGTAAAATTAATTTTTTCAGGAATATTACGAAAAAAGCCCCCAAAGTTCGTATTAATGAAATCGATACAACTCAAAGAAAAATTAATTTCTTAAACTAACGGTATTATCGTTGAATTAAGCATTGTTTATTTAATATTTTCACGCAAAGAAAATTTTCTCCTTTTTTTAAGGTTACATTTTTAGCATATTTTATATATAAGATTTTTAAGGTTACATTTTTAGCATATTTTATATATAAGATTTTTAGGGTTACATTTTTAGCATATTTTATATATAAGATTTTTAAGGTTACATTTTTAGCATAATTTTTATATATAAGATTTTTAAGGTTACATTTTTAGCATAATTTTTATATATAAAATTCTAATATTTTTCTTGCATGAATGAACATGTAATCTTCAGTGTAACATAATTTTTATATAATCTTGAAAATTAAAAAAAACAAAAATTTTAATTTAAAAGCAGAAACACACCAAAATAATTAAAAACGTTCACGATAAGAATGTACGGATGCATGGCTGGGAAAAATTAGAAAACCAATTTTGCACCCTCTGCCTCCCTTCAACGTCATTTTCATATAGCCTTTTGATTTTCTGACATTTTGAACTTCCGCAGAACTATTGCGCAGCGACTTTTCATTTGTTTTGATTGTGCAAACTAGAATCTCTCACTTCTGAGGGCTAATTAAGCTATTTTTGTACAAATAAGTTTTTCTTCTTTTTTTTTTTATTTTCGGACTTTACTAATTATCTTTGAAATAGTCCCATTTATCTTTCAAGGGATTTTTACAATGAATTTATTTAATTTTAAAATTTAGCTGAACTTGTCAGTTTCAGAATGTCGCTGTGAAAACATTTTCCGGTATAACTTTTTTCACGTGAAAATATTTTTTTCCTTTTGGAAATTAATTTTAGTTTTTAATTTTTTAAATACAATCAAAAAGTAATCGGAAACCTACAAAAAAATATGATAAACCGACTTTCAAAACTATGTCCCCCTATCAGTTGTCCGCCATTAATGCACGTACGTAATAAAAACGCTTGTTGATGGCGGGTATAATACAATTAAGAATGCATTAATATATTACGATTGTGTTTGTTGACATGTTCTACTTTGCTTAAGTTATCAGGTGCTTGCTTATATACAAACACATCCACCCGACCCATCATGCACTGTAAACAGTACTAATAGTCGATTTAGTTTCTATAACAACTGCAGCCGTGTAACAATTTTTCCTTGAAATTTTATCTGGTAAATTTTATTTAAACATTTAAGAAATATTGCAATGTGAAACACAACTCTGGTTTGGAAAACCTCGTTGACGGACCCCCTCTCCTCTTCCCTTTTTCTGGTAAAGCTAAAAAAAAAAAAAAAAAAAAAAAAATTGATAGCCGGCAATTTCCGAGTGAACAAAACCACTTAAAAATGTCGTTATCCCAATCCCAACCCCATTTGCCAATTTCGGTGTCCCCCACCTCCACCTTGGAATCAAAAGGGGAAAAAATTCAGTTAAGTGTTATTTTCACAGTTTTCACAATGGAATTATTATTTAATATAACGAAGACCCGACGTTGATCGGGATTGAATGAGGAGGAGGAGGATCACTACTGTGTGCATTTTTTTACTTTTATTAATTTCTTTCTTTTTACTGCTGCCCCCCCCCACCTCCTGTTTCGCTACTCAATATAATTGGAAGAAGCTGAAATGTTGAAAAACCCTCAGAATTAGTGTCTTATAAATATGGTTTAAATTTCAATTAATAAGGTTCTTTTTCATCAGTTACTTTGAAATGTGAGGGTGGGGGCGCATGTAGATATTTGGCACATTGTCTTCCCCAGGGAATTTTATACACATGATATAAATTTCATCAAAATAGAATATATTTGAAGTTTTCTAACAAGCTCAACCCTTATAACCTTTTTAGGAGTGCACTTAGAGATTCAGGAAGACTCCCATTGTTTTGTCGGTTAAATTTTAGATGAAAATATGCTTTTAGATTTTATGTAGATTCCTTACCCTTGCTCTCAGGAATACATAGACATCACACATGCACACAGATATTGAATGATATTAGAAAAAATATTCTTCCTCTATTTGCTAATATATACAAGGGACGTTCCAAAAAGCAATGCTTCCTATTTTTTATTCCGACTGAATGGATCAATGAATATTGCAAATTACATTGTTATGATAACTGAAATTATGTATTCATTACCTGAAAGCTTTATCTCTCTGCTGCAGATATTGACGGTATGAGACTCTAAAAAAGCAGCCCCTTTCATGGACATGAGTTAGAAGCAGACATGCGTCATTGAATTCTTAAATGAAAACAAAATTGAACCAATCAACATTCACCGGCTCTTGTTGAACGTTTATAGAGCCAATGCAGTTCATATCAGCACAGTTAGGAGATGGGTTCGTCGATTTCAGAGTGGCGACAGAGGTGCGAGTGACAAAGCGTGCTCCAGATGTTTATGATTGAGGCATCAAAAGAGGCTGGCAGAAGTGCATTGTGAATGATGTAGAAAAATTAATTCTGGAGCAAAGAAGGTTGCTTGTTTTAATGGTACAACGCCTGCCTTTGTAGCTCTTCAATGTTTTAGTTTTTGAGTTAAAAAATAAGAGGCCTTACTTTTGGAACGACCCTTGTATGACAAACATATACTACACTACACTCTCATAGGAGAAGATAATGATTGTCCTGATAACAGAACATACATTATCCTTCCCCATCTAAAACAAAAAAGAGGATGGTATCATGATACTACAATATTAATCTCCCATTCCCACAAATTGAGCATTTATGATAATAAATTGATCTGCAATATTGTAGTAAACTGAATTGAGTGTTAAAAGATTGTAATAATGTATTTCCGGCTTCAGACAGATACAAAATCTCCATGAGTAATAGGTTTATTTACGTCTTTGAAGTATTTGTAATCCAAACATATTTTTTTATTTACTAATCAGTCCTCTATTATTAACGATAAAAGCAACTTGAGGATAAGGGTTAATGAGATGGATAAGTTGTTGAATGATGATGAATACTATGAGAGGATTGAAAATGTCGAATGAACAAAGTTTGATTACTTATGAGAATGGTTTATGACAGATAGTTGACATTTGAAGACGATTATCTTGACGTCTGTTGGGAATCAATCTTGTGATATGTTTCACAAATTGTAAATTCTGTTTGATGGAGGAGAAAGGGGAAATTCTTAGCAATTTTTGTGTTTTGATCAGTTTGTGGAAAAGGAATTGGGAGCCACTTAAATGTTAAACGTTAATGAGATAGATTGTCAGTTGAATGCTGAAGAATACTATGAGAGGATAAAAAATAGTGCAGTCCTATGGTAATTCCCCACTTCATTTGTTCTAGCTCGTTTGTCTAGATCTCTCCATCAAAGAGAGGGAAAATTCTTTGCAATTTTGGTATTTTGCGGAAAGAGATTTTGAAGCAACTCAATTTTGTTGTGGTACTTGTAAGAATTGGATACACAAGAACTGAAGTGAGTTGAGAGATGATAACCAATTTGTGTGTAGAATGTGTGAACCAATAATTATATAATGAATAAATATGTGCAGTTATTATATAATGAATAACTATGTGCAGTTATTATATAATGAATGAATATGTGCAGTTATAATTATATAATGAATAAATATGTGCAGTTATAATTATATAATGAATAAATATGTGCAGTTATAATTATATAATAAATAAATATGTGCAGATATAATTATATTATGAATACATATGTGCAGTTATAATTATATTATGAATACATATGTGCAGTTATAATTATATTATGAATACATATGTGCAGTTATAATTATATAATGAATATGTGCAGATATAATTATATAATGAATATGTGCAGATATAATTATATGATGAATATGTGCAGTTATAATTATATAATGAATACACATATGTGCAGATATAATTATATAATGAATAAATATGTGCAGTTATAATTATATAAATATGTGTAGTTATAATTATATAATTATGTGCAGCTATAATTATATAATTATATAAATATGTGCAGATCTATAAAGAAGCTTCTTTATATAAAAAGAAACGCTTCTTTATAGATCTGCACATATTTATTATATATAAATCTTTATAGATCTGCACGTATATATTATATAAAGAAACGCTTCTTTATAGATCTGCACATATTTATATAATTATATAATTATAACTGCACATATTTATATAATTATATAATTATAACTGCACATATTTATATAATTATATAATTATAACTACACATATTTATATAATTATAACTACACATATTTATATAATTATAACTGCACATATTTATTCATTATATAATTATATCTGCACATATTCATTAATTATATAATTATAACTGCACATATGTGTATTCATTATATAATTATAACTGCACATATGTGTATTCATTATATAATTATAACTGCACATATTTGTTCATTATATAATTATATATGCACATATTCATTATATAATTATATCTGCACATATTCATTATATAATTATAACTGCACATATATATTCATAATATAATTATATCTGCACATATTTATTTATTATATAATTATAACTACACATTTATATAATTATAACTGCACATATTTATTCATTATATAATTATAACTGCACATATTTATTCATTATATAATTATAACTGTACATATGTATTCATTATATAATTATATCTGCACATATTCATTATATAATTATATCTGCACATATTTATATCATTATAACTGCACATATTTATTATATAATTATAACTGCACATATTATCTTCATTATATAAAAACTGCACATATTCATTCATTATATAATAACTGCACATATTTATTCATTATATAATTATAACTGCATATATTTATTCATTAAATAATTATAACTGCACATATTCATTATATAATTATAACTGCACATATTTATTCATTATATAATTATAACTGCACATATTTATTCATTATATAATTATAACTGCACATATTTATTCATTATATAATTATAACTGCACATATTCATTATATAATTATATCTGCACATATTTATATCATTATAACTGCACATATTTATTCATTATATAATTATAACTGCACATATTTATATGATTATAACTGCACATATTTATATAATTATAACTGCACATATTTATATAATTATATCTGCACATATTCATTCATTATATAATTATAACTGCACATATTCATTCATTATATAATTATAACTGCACATATTCATTATATAATTATAACTGCACATATTTATTCATTATATAATTATATCTGCACATATTCATTCATTATATAAGTATAACTGCACATATTCATTCATTATATAATTATAACTGCACATATTTATTCATTATATAATTATAACTGTACATATTTATTCATTATATAATTATATCTGCCCATATTTATTCATTATATAATTATAACTGCACATATTTATTCATTATATAATTATATCTGCACATATTTATTCATTATATAATTATATCTGCACATATTTATATCATTATAACTGCACATATTTATTATATAATTATAACTGCACATATTTATTCATTATGAAATTATAACTGCACATATTCATTCATTATATAATTATAACTGCACATATTCATTCATTATATAATTATATCTGCACATATTTATTCATTATATAATTATAACTGCACATATTTATTCATTATATAATTATATCTGCACATATTTATTCATTATATAATTATAACTGCACATATTTATTCATTATATAATTATATCTGCACATATTTATTCATTATATAATTATATCTGCACATATTTATTCATTATATAATTATATCTGCACATATTTATATCATTATAACTGCACATATTTATTATATAATTATAACTGCATATATTTATTCATTATGAAATTATAACTGCACATATTCATTCATTATATAATTATATCTGCACATATTTATTCATTATATAATTATAACTGCACATATTTATTCATTATATAATTATATCTGCACATATGTATTTATTATATAATTATATCTGCACATATGTATTCATTATATAATTATAACTGCACATATTCATTATATAATTATAACTGCACATGTTCATTATATAATTATAACTGCACATATTCATTCATTATACAATTATATCTACACATATTTATATAATTATATCTACACATATTTATATAATTATAACTGCACATATTCATTCATTATACAATTATATCTACACATATTTATATAATTATATCTACACATATTTATATAATTATAACTGCACATATTTATATAATTATATAATTATAACTACACATTTATATAATTATAACTGCACATATTTATTCATTATATAATTATATCTGCACATATTTATTCATTATATAATTATATCTGTACATATTTATTCATTATATAATTATATCTGCACATATTCATTATATAATTATAACTGCACATATTCATTCATTATATAATTATAACTGCATATATTTATATAATTATAACTGCACATATTATATAATTATAATTGAAAAAGAAGTACTTTGTACTGAGGATGTTATTAATTGTAGTTGTTGAGCGATACATCCATTGAATGTTGGGACATAACTTTGCTTTCCAAAATGCACATTATCTCAAGCAATACAACAATGAGAAAATAGTTATTTCCTTTTAAAATACAAAACCTTTAATTATTATTCTTAGGTAAAGATCTGTTTCCATCTTATGGAAAGTGAAACTTGGCCAGTGACAGTTTGAGGGTATTTGTATTTGTGATGTCATTCATCCTGGGTAATTAGTTGAGCGTGCTCCTTTTAATGAATTCAATGAATCTTGAATGCGGACTGACAAAACATGGTGGTTCATTGCTAATGTTGAGCAAAGTAAAAAACCATGTTTATTCCACCACTGAGCACTGTCGATATATGGATTGGTAATCAATTTTACATCTGACTTCACCATTCTCACTGATGTTAACCACTGTGGTATTTCTTCCAGTCTTGAAGTGGAATCAGATTAATGACTTTTCTGATGAATTCATCTCATTGCTATCGAAGAGTGACAAAGTCAGTGAAGACCTCTTGTTAACAGCGTTATCTGAAGGTATGAAATTCAGTATGCTGCACAAACTGCTGCATTTGTGATGAACTGCTGTAAGCAAACTCAGAATGTGATGCAGACAATAATTGTCAAAGACTTCCGGTTTAAGGAAGTAGGCAGCTCCCACTAATCATGATTCATATCCATAGAGTAGGATGATATGAACAAAAGCTTGATAAACACAGATTTTTATAGTTAGTTTAATTTCTCGTCTTGACCACAATCAAGATTGTGTGTAGCAAAAGTTAGGTAGGCATTTCGATACAGCCATTTATATCCTTCTCCCACTGACCTGATAACAGGTCCTAGGTTTTTGAAGGGTCGAACTCCTTAAGAAGTTCTCTACCAAAGACGATTGCATGCTTTCCAGTAGAAAAATATCTTGCTTGTTTTTTGTTGCATTCATTCTCATGATAAATAGGGAGTCAAAGTGCTGCAGTTTGTCAATTATTGACTGAATGCTACAAATTTGTTATGTCATCATCGTTGTCCAAATAAAAATTTTTGGCCCATGTTGACCCCTGAGAAATTTTTGACAATGTGCAACATGACCCAATCGATAGAAAAGTTGACCAATGTGAGAGCTTTGTCAAACACCAGAATGAATTTCAAAGGCTACAATGAACGTGGACTTAAAGCGAGCTAAACTAATAAAATCCTACTGCAGTTTATACAATACTAGGCTTTCAGTAGATTAAGGAGTTTCAGTTTCGGTGATAGGTATAACCGCCCAGAATTCTCCACAACAGTTGAGTACAGTGGGAAAGCGATGAAGTAGACAATCGTCTTTTTCCTGAAAGCACTAACGATTTTCAAGAGCTGAATGCAGAGTGAAAACCTAGTTAGCACAACTGTGACAATGATGGATACCACCCTAGTTTAGTTTTGTTTATGCTGGTTTTGAAAGCATTTCAACCAGATAGTAGCAAATATTTTTTTGCAGCAACATCAATGGATGTTATACCACGCTTTCTTAAAAATTGACTCCCACATGCCGACACTAATTCGATTGAGGATTGGTGCCTAAATGAGTACTTATAAATCTCCTGCATCCTTTTTTTCAGCTTCAGTTGGGCATACATTCATGTTTGCCTGCAGGATTGGGCAGTGCCTGTAAGAGGAAGGATGTTGTGTGCACTTATCATGGTTCAACAGGTCAGAGAAATGATGGGTCCACTTTTGCAGAGATTCAGTGAGATTAGTAATCGGAATGTCATGCTGGTCAAAGATGATTTTGTTAATAGCCTTATTTTTTGCAATTGTGCTTAATCAGAGGAATTCCTCTAATCGTCAACAGATGATGCATGTGTCATAGAGTGCTGAGGATGTGTGTTACATGGAAAAAAAATAGTATGAGAACGATATGATAGGCATATCTTAAGGACAGGCTTGGATTTGATGACCTCAGGAAAATAAATCTGAACAGTATAGGAGTAGGAGACATTGTTGGTTTGGTCACATTGAAAGAATGGATGAAAGTGCTTGGTTAGTAGATGTTGAACAGTTGTGGTAGTAAAGTCAGTTTGAAGAGGAAGGCCAAGGAAAACATGAAAGGGGGTGATAAGAGTTAATTTTAGAGAAATAGGGATAAATAAAAGCGGAGACAGAGATAAATTGGATGAAGTCGAAGAATGCAAACATAGCATTTCTATAATTTTAAAGCGATTGTATTTTTAATATTTTCCTGACACAGTTTGTTTGTAAAGTTTAGAATGCACAGTTTTCTAGTTTGAACATAATAAGAGACGCAAGGGTGAGCATTACATACAGTTTATTTGGATAAGGAGGTTATGTATTTAGGTGAATCTGTCATTGTTTGTTTGTATACCGCCTAACATCCACCAATCATCATCAAACTTAGTCAAAATGTTGGCCATGGTCTAACCGATTTAATTTTGAAATGTTTAGGTCAAGATTAAGGTTGTGGAAATTGTAAAAATCACATTTTCGGGATAACTTTAGTTTTGTTTATCATAAAGGTTCACTATTTAAATCATATTTTAGCCAATGAAGGTCCGCACATTATCTGATTTGACTGTGACCTTAAAAAAATTAAGTCATGTTTGACATTTCGACAGTATTTCAACTGATGCGGTCAGGCAGAGGTTTGCAGTTTCCTGACTGATTTATATTCTTGTAGATGAAGCGCTCTTTAGCTTTGATGGACACTCACCTGGAGATGATGTCTTAATGAAAACACTGGTCCCCATCATATCGTTAGGTTGATGTTAGAAAGCCTATAAAAATCTTGCCTCATTTAAGGAAATGACTTTTAAAGAAAGCTGATCAAAGATAAGTTTGGAAATCAATTTCTAAAATCCGTTCAACACATGCCAGCATGTCAACTGGACGTTAAACCGACCATGATGATAATGATATAATAGATTATATTCTTCTCAAACAGTTAACTGAATTGCATCTAAAATATTTTGTAAAGCAAGAAAACTTAGATTCGGTAAATGTATGAAACAATTAGTTTTGTTGTTTTAATAAATATGTTGCATTTCTGGGCTTCAGTTTTTCTGTGTTCGTAAATTGTCCATGTGTAAAATAAAATGTAATTTTGTATTTTATTTCAGTAAAACTAAATTGAATGAATGAAATAGAAGTAAAATGCGCACATAAATTTTAGTTGCGAAAAAAAAAAAAGGTTTTATTTCTATCAAAGCCTCACATTTATTTTTATAGTTCTAACAATTGCTTTACAACCATTGTACTGCAAAATAATTACTAGTATACTGCAGAGGGGTTATAGGTGGGTTAGAGTTACAAGTTTTATAGATAGAAAATAGCTTTCCAATTGTTATAGCCAGAGTTGTTTGTATCAATACGGTGTTTATTCAGTTTCACTTCAAGATTTAAAAACTGAAAAGAAAATAAGTAAAATAGCACCCAAAGCTTCTTACATACTTACGTGTTAGGTTAAAAAAAATGACAGTGCACCAAAAATTATGCAAATTCCTCCAGTAAATTTGATTGTTGAATTATCTCATCATGCTAAAGGGACTAACTCAAACTTTAAGAATGAATAAAACACCCCGCCTTTTGATTTGGTTTCCAAATTTTGCATGGGGATGATTTAATTTGATTTTGTAAAAATAAACATATTAGCATAATTTTGATGTACAGCCTTTTTTTTACCTAACAAATATGTACATAAAATGTTTAGTGCAATTATAATTTTTTTGATATTGAGATAAAACTGGATAAACACACACCATAAATGCTCGCACCTTATATGATTTTAATGCTCAAATATATAAAATATAAATAAATAAATAAAATATATAATAAATCGTTTGTTTCAATTGTAAGGTATTTCGAAATTTTAAACATTGATAACCGTTGTTAAATATTCATTGGGAGGGGGGGTAGATATGCTGCAAAAAACTTAAATTGTTTTATCGTATACCGCCATGTAAAAATGATTGACAACGACTCATTTAAGCAGCACTAATGATGGCATGATCAAGCCACTGGGTGAATCAGTGTCAACTTGTAGGAACTCTGACCTGGTTGTCCTCATATGGCAACCGAGGTACCCTAAACGCATGACAGCCATCACTTTGCAACCGGATATCGTATGTGTATCAGACTTTACCAATGTCAACAAATACTTGTTATACATGATCCTTATAATCAAATTTTGTTCATTCCATATCCTCTCATAAAATCTTTCATCATTCAACTGACATTATTTTCTAAATAATAAACTAGCTTCATCAGTTATTATAAGTTTAACTTTTACTTACTGAAACATTCTGTAGCATAGTGCTGGGGATTCTTTGATTCTCACCGTGAACAACTGGTCAGTGTTGTGTTGAGGAAAGAAACATCCATTCAGCTCTTTACATGTACGAATTAAGTCATTGGACAATGATGTATTTAGCAGTGATGATGTAGCAACCCGAGAAATGTCGATATATGTTTTTGTCCTCTTTTTTAGTTCATGTTGGCTAATACAGACAAAGTAAAAACAAAAAAAAAAAAAAAAAGGAGAGGTCTAACGGGAGATAACTCACCTTATTTTTAGTACTTTTTTTTTTAACAATCTCGCGTTATTTTTAGATTCTTGTCATTCTATTTTAGCAAAGTTTTTTTTTTTTTTTACAACAATTGATTTTTATTCACAAAAACTATTCCATGTTTTTCTTTTGCATTTCGATTTCATCTCCTTCCACGCTCCTCCTTCCAAATCTTAAAAAATCCAATAAATAAATAAACTGAAAATCTTAGAAAATCAATTGTTGAAAAAAAATCTTCCGTTGTCAACATTAGTTAATATAAACTTTAAAAAAAAAACAAAAAAAAAAACGGTCGTTTTTGCTTTTCTTTGTGGTTGGAGTTAAAAAAAAGAAAAAAGAAACTTATTTAAAAGAACAACTAATAACTACATTATTTGCTCTGGAATTTATTTTTATTTTTTACATGAGTTTTACAGTAATTTACAGTTAGATTAACTGTGTTTTCTTTTGTCAACCCTCTAAGGAAGTTAATGTAATGTGATATTTGTGTAACTCACTACTGCTTCCATGAACTGTCGTCACAATGAATTACAATTTAAATGCAATCCCCAACCATGAGATCACAATTGCAACATCGTCTCGTCTTCTTGCACCCCTCAAATGTATCCAGCAATACAATGGCTTTTCGGAGATACTAAAACATTATTTTCGCTACCTAGGATGGCTCCAAGCTTAATCGCTGGTCGTTGCTTGTGGTTTATTCTCTCACAAAAGGTCACCGTTTGACTGAAAACTCTCGTCACTGAAAGAGTTTGGTATGTTGATGTCTGTGAAAAACTGAATGACTTTTAAAACTCAAAAAAGGCAACAAAAAAAAATTGTCATTTGTAGTCGTTCGCTTATAAAAAAAATAATTATTCAATTAAATATTCCAATAGTGTGTGTGTGTGTGTGTGTGTGTGTGTGTGTGCGTGCACACACACACACACACACACACAAAAGTTTCTTTCTGATTTAAGGAACATGTCCTGGATCGACTAGAGTTTTTGTTTTCAATTTAACATTTCTACTAAGTTCGTTTGGGCGAAATTGTGTTGATAATTCAATTGCATGTTTGGATAACTTGTATCTGACGCTGACATGAATTCATCAGAAACTGTGAAGGAGACTATGTAATTGTCTCCAAACCCCAATTTATTGAGAATTTATCTTTCCCGTCGCTTACTGCGATCAGTATATATACTTCAACGGCGTTTCTCTATATTATTTCCCTTTTTCCTTCTTCTAATAACCGTATGCTATCTTCGCTTCCACATGGAATGTTAGTCTCTCGTCTCTTTCATAAATTGATCATCTTTGCAGCTCTCTTCTGTTTCTCGCATATAGAAATTCTAATTTAACAACTTCTTTCTCTCTTTTCCAAAACAGAGAGAATTATAAACTAATATCTTTTCTTTTTTTCCTTTCTCGTCTTTTCCAAATCAGAGGGAACTCTAAATCAATACCCTTTCTTTTTCTTTCGACCCCCTCCCCCCTGCCAAATTAGAAGTGTCTGCACTTCTAAGACCCCAGAAAATACCTTTTGATCACTCGTTATTCACACTGTTCATTGCCCTCAGTGACTCATGCAACAGACAGTCTTGGCAGGATCGCAGATTACACCTTTTCTTCGAATATATGGGAACCATTATAATTTGTGTTTTCAATCTGACAATATCGTTACACATCAGAATATACCAGCAAGGTAGGTCGATTTCGCCCAGGATTGATAATATCGCCACATTTGTGAGTGATAAGATACGAACATGAAGAATAAATTTAACGAAAATGCTTCTGTAAAAACCAACAAATGTAATTATTTGTTCTATAATTACAACTGAAAAATAATTAATTTATAAGAAAGAGTTTGGCTGAGCAAAACATTCAACTGAACCTTGTTTCCCAGTCTTGATTGGCCGAATACAAGAGCAATAACTCTACTCAAAACCTCTTTCAGGCAAGGGAGGCAACTTTTGATAATAAAGTTATTTCATTGTATAGATATTCAATTTCTCTTTTAAATAGTTAATTATTTCTAGGTTGTATATAGCCAGAGTAATGAAGTACTTGGAAAGTGTGTCCGATCACTGTAACACCTAATTTTCCATCCATTCTGGAAGTAGTCCACGATTATGAAGGGAGTGGTAATTTGTTTTTTCAATTGTGCTGTTAAGATTTTGCACATGGTTAGTAAGCAAGTTATAGGTCTGTAGTTGCTTGGACGGTTCTCTTTTTTGTATCCTTTTGTTAGTGTGGTTCTATCTTTGGTCATCCATTCTAACATGTATGCTTCATAGATAAATCTTTTCAAACTTTGAATTCCCCTTTCATGCAGTGTCATGAATTTTTTGAACCAGTATGTGTTTATCCTGTTGTAACCTGATTAGCCATTTTTCTTAGGGGTGACTTGCGAATTTTCTTGCTGATTTCATTTTCTGTTCCTTCAATTTGCTGTAACTATTCTTTCAGCCATTTGGTATTTCTATCGTGATCTTCTTGCTCTTCCTATATCTTGCTTCAGTAGAGCTTTATTGAGTTCAGTTTTCCTGTTTTTGTTTTTCCTCTGTTTATATTTTGATAGAATTGGCTTTCATTATTTTTAAAGGTCATATTTTGCTTATACTGTTCTTATTTGATCTTGCTGCTACTTTCTAATTTAGTTCTTCCTATTTCTTTAGTCTCTAGTCACATTCCACTTTTCCATCCTTTTCTGTTCACTTTCATCTTGTTTATCGTTTTGACCTCTTTTTCAAGTTTGTTGATCTGAGTTTCCAGCTTGCATTCTCACCCAGGTTTTATTGGTCCATTTTCTTTCCCTAGATTTTTTCCACTTTAAATTTCATACTTACCATCTTGGCACCTGCATAAATTAAGTTATTTAATCTGTAATAGTATCTGTTGGGATGTATAGCAGGAACTTGTTCGCCTATATTTCTGCTTTTAATATCTTCCACTTTTGGTTCCTTAGGGATGGTAGTTGTTTTTTTTTTTTGTTTTTTTTTCTTCGTTCATAAATTGTATGAGGTTTTCTATTTAAACTGCTTCATTTTCAGTTCTGTTGTTTCATGGATCTTGGTCCCATGTTTGCGTCGTTTAAGTTTTGCAGGTTTCTATGTGTTTTTAGTCATGCAAGAAAAATATTTCAACAAATATATCACAGCTAATGAATTTTTAAAATGAAATTAAAGTCAAATGAATAGTGCTGGCTATTAGTATGAACTGGAGTGCAGAGGTTTTGAAATTTCCTGGACCAACTCTTTGATTGTATGCCCCAAATTATAAGTCCTAGTACTGAAAAAGGAAACAGTTTAAACATGATTGGGCCCATTCCACCATTTGGATGCCCAGGACAGAATTGCCATCCTATGCCCCACTCTCCTTCTTTTCACACTGTATATTATATTCAGGGTGTTTGGGAAATTATATTTTTTGTTGCATTTAATGAAAATCAATTGGTTTCTCTAAAAAAATCTTCATACACACAAAAAAAAAAAAAAAAAAAAATCAGTTTATCCCTTCTCGCATCCCTCCCTCCCTCGATGTGGGGGAGAAAACTGGGTCAACGATTTTTTTTCTGTCTATTTTTCTTTTTTTTTTTCTTTCTTCTCCTTTTCAATTGGAATGTTTTCAAGCAACCGCTAAAAATAATCCATAGAAAAACTAATTTCGATTTATTTCACGTCACCGTTTCTTCTTAGCCTTGATGAGAATTTTTTTTTTTTTATTATTGTTGTTGAGGTGGGGGTGGGGGGGGGTCGTGTGTTATAATGTTACTAGTGGGACCCAATGAAAGTTCCATACATCAACCTGTGTAATTTACTGTTTTCTTTTTTTATATATAATGTCTGTCAGGATCGATATTATTAAGGAAAAAAAATACTTTTCTAAAAATAATTGTCGTTGTCAGTAAAAATATTTTTTAGAAATAAAACGAATATTTCTTGAATTATTTATTTAAAATTGCAGCAGTTTGATTATTTTTCAAACAACAAATATTCTTTTTATCATAAAAATAATTTTCGACTACATATTTTTCAACTCGAATCTAACTTTTTGAAATGTATTTATGTAAACTCTTTACTGTTTTAGAATGCCGGGACGACATAATTTGAATTTGGAACAATTCATTTTAAAATGGCTGGTCGGACTATTTTACCTTAGCAGTATCCGATTAATCACCAATCACAGTCTTTGCTATTCAGATCTGATTGTATGTTTTTTTTTTTTTTTTAATGTTTGATAACGGACATGAAGTGCCTTAACATATTCTTATTATAGATTTTTATAACTAAAATTTGTTGTCTGAATTAACTAATTTTATCTCCTCGGTGTTGATCTTTCTTGTGTTACTTTCATTTTTACTTTGGAATGTGGGGACTAGTAAATAATAATGCACTTCTAACCAAATGTTAACGCGTCGAATGCCAAATACAAATCGTTTAAAAACGTCGGTGCGCAGCCAGGCTTTCCGCATTCTTCTCGTTAAAACAAAAAAAATTAAGAAGATAGTTGAAGTAATTTCTTGCCAATAAAACTTTCTGCGCTCCAAATAACAATATGGACAATTAACTATTTTTCGAACCTTTAGGGGATATAAAAATCCGTTCTTTATTATTATTTTATTATTTTACACGTGTGTGTGTGTGTGTGTGTGTGTGTGTGTGTGTGTGTGTGTGTGTGTGTGTGAGAGAGAGAGAGAGAGAGAGAGAGAGAGAGAGAGAGAGAGAGAGAGAGAGAGAGAGAGAGAGAACGAACCTAAACGAGAAAAGAAAAAGAAGAACACGGAAATTGGTAGAGATAAAAATCCGTCCTCAATGTCAGAGCCAAATACTCATCGAACTCTCATTGAACTTGCACCCAAGAACCAGAAGGAAGATATATATATATATATATATATATATATATATATATATATATATATATATATATATATATACGTAAATTTATAAACATTTCTCTTTAATTCTTTTTTCCTTCCTTCATTTCCTCAATGAATTATTCAATTTGAGCATTCTCCTTTGAAGCTAATATTTTGTAATATATAATATATATAAAGTTTACTTTAAATTCGAATGCATTTATCGGTTTTGCGTTTATCTACTTGGAAGTTGGTTGATTGTGTGTTTTAAAAAATTAAATGGCCCATAAAACATGTCATAGCACCCCTCCCATCCACACAGCAGTTTTTCTGTTTATTTTTTTAGTTGCTTAATGTTTACAATAAAATATTAACGCGTTTACGAAATTAAATTATTTTTATATGGTTAATAGTACAAAAACTTTACATCGATTATGAAGTAAGTGTACCTATTTACTATGCCTCCAACAGATACTACATATTGATCTTGACCAAAAGGCCAAACGAAGTAAGTGTAGGTGACAACCTCCCTCCACTCCATCTCGTTCATGTGAGAAATGTTGCAATTATAAGCAAACCTCCCATTGGCTGATTTGGCCACCCACTATCTTTGTTTAGACCAATCAAATTGGTCGATGTTTTAACTGCTGGCATGGAGCTTGGCGGGCTTTTGAATGCCTTTTCTCTTTACAGGCAGTTCTGGTAAAACAGCCAAACCAGAAGGATGGAACTCGACTCTCTCTGGAAATTAGGCATTTGGACGCCTCTAACTTTTCATCTCCTTGAGACTTTATTTTTAAAGCCTTAATGATTAGGTTAAGTTATTATTATATATGTTTCTCCAGAGACTTTTTAAGGTCAAAATTATTGACCTGTCATCAATGACTTTTCCTTCAAATGAACATTAATTATGAACTTCTGTAATGTCGATTCAAGTCGGGACTTGAATCTTTTCATCAGACGGCATCATACCAACCCCTTCAACATCTGTAATTAATCCGATCTTTGAACAGTGCTGTACCCGAATACCAGTTCCTGATGAAGATAAAAAAAAAAAACTATTACCTTTCCAGGTTGTTACCAGCTCTATTCAGAGGCAAAATAGGGCATTTCCTTTTTTGCAATGAAGAACGAATAAAATTTGTCAAATTTTCGAGGTATGCTTTGTTGTAACTGTTATGTTAATTTTTTGTTATTGTCTTGGAGTAAAAACAGGTGGGATAAAGTATCTCACATTCAATGAAAAAAGAATATTTATAAATTAACCGGAAGAAACTGTTGATTCTGAAAGAAAGCTCGAGCATGTTTTGCTGTAGACAACAACTCGAAAAAAGTGGTCCAGAAATAAATATGTAACAAATGTTACCAAAGGCAAGATAAGTTATTCTTTTACCTAAATAAAATAATAGTAGAAATCCACCAAATAAATATCACCGTGACATTTATTGGTTGGATTTCTATCAGTAGTTAGTTTTCAAGTTTTTTAGCAATTTTCGAAATTCCAAAGGTAGCAGCTTCATATCTGCCATCTTCGTTGCTGTTTTAACTGAAACACTTGACACTACGTGCATTTTAAACTTAATAAATACTTTAAAATAAGTTAAAACACCAAAAATCTATCCAGGTAGGCAGAAAAGTAACTTAACTTGTTTTTGGTAATATTTATTTGTTATATATTTGTTTTTTGACAACTTTTTTTCGGTTTGTTGTCTATAGTAAAAAAAAAATGCCCGAAAATTTTGGTAGTAAAATATAAACCAAGTTATTGTTCTTAACTTTTTGTGGATTTATTTTCAATAGATGGTGAAATTTGTTTTAGCTGCATTATCTGGTTGGTGTATCTCATGTTTGGATGACCGAAATAGAAAAATATTGATGATTGCATGTGAAGTATTGTTGTTTTACAGTCATACATAAAAACATTAGACACTGTTCAACATCAGGACCTCGGGCTTATTCTGGGAGCCTTTTGAACTTCCTCCATCAATAGTTTCTATTAAGAAGCCAACGAACCCCCATTATTAATTCGATGCAACAAACTAACCTTACAATACTTGACCAAAATTCTCTCTTGCCCAGACAATCCTACCTATGACTGTATTGCAAACCCATACTAGATTACTCTCTCTATGATAGAAAAAATCACAACCAACAAATGCAACTCATAACTGCATCTTCAATCCCAAATACCAAAAAATAAAAGCTATAAAACTTTTTGGTCTCCATATGAAACCACTAGTGGAAGACGCAGGTATCACGATCCCCAACATCCATGATGTCCACCAACTAAGCCTTCCACTCTGGCTACTAAAACAGCCTGTAATTATCCTTGAACTAAACAACCTCCCAAAAAATCAAACTCATCCACTAACTTATCAAGAAAAACTCCTTAACATTCAGGAAAAATACTCAAACCATCAGCATATCTACACAGATGGTTCCAAAGACAGAAGTTTTGTCCACATATGCATAGGACGCACGCAAATAACCGACTCTGCTAAAAAAAGAAGACTATCCAGAATGTTTGGCATGCCTAGAACTCTTTATGGTAAAACACTTTCTTTTGGATTGTAGCAATCTCGTGTACATGCAGCAAAATTATTACTATTTAAAAAAAATAAATTCTAACAAATACTAACATTTCTGAAAAAGTAAATTTTTGCAAAAGAATATAATTTGAACTCAATCCAACTTTACCCCCGCCCCCCCCCCATCACCACCAAAACAAATCTACATCACCTAATGATCCAAAAAGGCTGACTTCATTTACTGAATAAATTAAAATATCTAACCCACAACAAAAAATTCAAATTATGGAACTTGGCATTAAATAACCCCCCCCCCCCCAAAAAAAAGAAAAAAGGTTGATATGCTGCAAAATCAAACCAAAGCTAATTCTGGAGTTGCTGGATCTGATATTCTTGATGTTGGTTGATGAACCTGCTTGAGTACATTGAATATTGTCCAGCTAAGGTTGAGCTGCTGGTATCTTTGAACAAGGTATCAACAGTAGATGTCAACTGTTTCAGCATATACTTCTGCCATTATCCATTAGTACTAAGTATGACCTCGGTTGGGAAGATGTTGAATCATTTTGCCTATCATAGACCAAGTTTTCCCGTTGTGCATTCAGACATGATCCCCTATCTAAAGATAGAGCCAGCTTACGTTGATTGCTGTCGTGCTGTTAGTTGAGGATGATCTGCAAGGATCATGACTATCGCTTCTCATATTTGGAAGAAGTTTTCTTGGTTGGTGGTTTATCAGTTTAGCTGCTGGTGAAAAGAGTTGTTTTTACCATGTGTTATGCGTAAGGTTGGTAAGGTTAGGTTTAGGTCATCTCTAGTCTGGAAAAATTTGAGCAATGTTTTCTTCACCATTTGAATAATTTTCTTCACTAGACCATTAGATTTTAGGTATTCTGGGCTGCTAGTTACATAGGAAAAGTCCCATTTTGTGGCAAATTTCTTGTATACATGAGACTTGAATTGAGGGTCATTATTAGAGATTACCAGTTTGGGTATTCCATACTTAGAGATGTGTTTTTTTTACAAATTATCACCGTTGATACAGATGTATTAGTGAGATGTCTAAAAATTGGAATAGTAATCCACTACCATGAGATAATCTTCTTCTGCCATGGTTGCTTATGTAAATCATGTATATCATGCTACGTCGCTGGCTCTGAACTTTGTTGGTTGTTAAATCGTTGACATGAATCAGTTTTTTATCATGTCTTTTATTTCTTTGTTCATGTTTGAACAAAAAAGAGTCTGCTTGGCATTAGATTAAGTTTTTTCAATTCTCAGATGTGCCTGTAAGGAAAAAATCTGATGGAGGAACTGGAATAAATTAGAATCCATTTTATTTATTTATTATTGTTTCCAGCAAAGCAAGTGGATCCTATATTTCTGACGCCATGTAGTATTGTTGTTTCACACACGTGGTTGAGATAAACTTTGTTTATGCATTTGGAAATGTTATAATGATGAAATAATTTGTTTTTACCGTCAAGGCCTATGTTCCATGTTATTATGAGAGAGTAGAGATCCTGGTGTTCTTTAGAAAATATATAAAGAAAGAGATAAACATTGGAGTAAGATAAGTACATTTTATTAAGGGAAAGCCATTTACCGGAAGACCGCGAGCAAACCAGAATTCCCAAATCGAAAGCTAGCAGTAAAATGTCTTTTATATATATATATAACTGCATGTGCCTCTCTTGTATTAAATTAAGTAACTCCTATAAACATGAACACTATTCATATTAAACAAAACTATCAATATAGATCGAGGAATAACAAAGAGAAAAGGCAGTTAAAATGACATTTTTATTTATCAGTCATGCATTTACTTTATTATAGAACGGAAGTTTATGTAGTAAAAAAAAAAAAAAAAATTTTTAATCTCATAAAAAATTAATTTAAATTACGAAATTAAATTATGCATTTCTATTTCTACATAAACAATCTAGCTTTTTTCATTTTTTGTTAATAATTGAAAAAAAATGTGATCACCAAAATTTGAAATCGTTTTAAATGCCGAATAGAAAGTAAAAAAAAAAACGAAAAGAAAAATCTGTAGAACTGTATTTGATGTTACTCCCACTTTCAATTTTTCCTAGCATTGAAAATAGTTGATTTAGAATTTCCTTAGCCCTATGCCTTACTATTTTTTCTTGGGTTTTCAGCGATTTTTTTCTCGCACCAAACCATGATCTTCATTGGACAAGATGATCGTTTTCTCAGCAAACAGAAATGTGCACAGATAGACGACATTGTGTCTCTATCGCATATACTGAAACTGTGGGAAGATTGACATCCGGTTTTGTTGCAACAAGACAAAGCTTTAAAAAAAATGCATCTGCACAGGTTAAAAAATTTATAGAATAGTCTCATTCTAACATTTAAGACAAGCAAGAAAGAAAGGAAGTTAAATGCTTGTACCAATCAATATCAAGCTTAGAAATTAGGCATAGATTCAAAATTGTTATGGCAGTTCGTTGTAGTCAAGTTGTTATTGTTGGCGCTTGTAGTACGAAAAGACTACATCGAGTCTATCTTTGTCACATTCACCAGAGCTGTGGAAAAATTGGCATCTAATTTTGTTTTGAAGAGATAGAGCTTTAAAAAAAAAAAAAAAAAAGCATTGGAACAGTCAGTTCCCAAACGTTCGAAAAGGAATATCTTTCTCACTTCTTCTGCATGTCTCATTTCTAACTTACTTACTATGACGTCATATCCTCTCATGTAGTTCTAATTTTAAGTTTTAAATGAAATTTTCAATTCCGTTTGCTTAATTTAACCATTTTATGGAAAATTCAGTTTTTAACCCTATTTTTACACTCCCGTCTAATGGTGCTACATAGATTATATTAATGATTGAATAAATGGATTTTTTTTTATAAAATATTCTCTTTTTTTATATTTCTTAATGTATTACAGCAGGATATCACATCAATGATATTAAAACAAGAATTCAATTGCTCATAGAAAATTTCTTTTTTTACCAAAAAGTGAGGATTGATAAGTTTACAGTTTATCATATATAAAGGGTTGGTTTGCAAAACTTTAAAGAATATATAATCTATATGACATCAGGGTAGTATTCAGGAATGACTTAACTTTCTGAAAATACTTTCTGCAAGTTAAGCCCCCTCCCCACTCAATATAAAAAGTCATGACTAAGAACTCTGTGCTTGTAATTCCATGTAAATGTGAAACGCTATAAAAAGGTGAGACATGTGGCCCACTAAAAGTAAGGCTAAAAGAATACCGGAAAGCCGTCATACAAGGAGATATTGAAAATTCAGGTATGGCTGACCACATATAGACGGGAAAAAGGAAGCCATCTGCCCTTATGAGATGAAGTAAAAATTGTAGACAGAAAAGAATGGTGGAGAGTAAGGTGATTCAAAGAAGCAGTGAAAATGTTGAACGCCAATGACCTCCGAAATAGACCTAGTATAGAATTTAATACAATATGAGAACTAACATAAAGTCACAATGATATATATATAATACTAGATGAGAATACTATTAAAATATATATATATTAATAAGGCGTAATATATTGTGATTAAATAAATGATTTTGTTCGAAATTCCATACAGGTTCCCGAATTTAACAAGATGCATTTGAAGAAGGCCAGAGGTTACTTCAATGAAAACGTTGTGAGAATAGCACCCAAGACGAGAACAGTAGTCTGAATAATTCAAACAATACAAATAAAAATATAATAGTAATAACTTTGTTATTTTCAATTTGATGTCTTTTAGCTAAGATAACTTCAACGAAAAATGATGCTTTTAGTAAAACTTTCTGTTGTTGGTGCAAATTTGATATGACTATCTTCTGGAAAAAGATTGCTAATGCCCATATATACTATATGTAAACATACAGTATGCAAAAGTTCAACTATTGATTCAGCATGAAAGTTGAAGAACTTCATTGATTCATTAAACTAAAAATTGTTCTGTGAGAGATGAACACCTCCATTGATTTAGTGACTTGGGTGGGGGCACACGTCATATCCACTTAGAATAGATTCATTAGGCTTCACAAGTAGAAACAGTTTATTTTAAGTACAAACACTTGAGTTTAACTTGTGCCAGTGTATAGTTTATATGGCATTTTCTATTAAGAGTTATAACATTTTGCAAAGGACTGCTTACTTCCGGTTCACAATTTATAGACCTATTGGATGTAACCATGACCCGTGGGGTCCGAACACCCCCACAATCACCCAATGCATTTCATTAAAAAAATCATAAACTGTAACACATCTGTTAAGAAATTCTTCTGATATAACTAAAAATAAGCCACTTTTATATTATTTACTAGCAGGGGCATCCGGTGTAGCCCAGTTGTAAAATACACTTAAATATGATATTTTAATTTATGCAGATTTCGCATATATTATTATAGAGTCAATTTTCTATCGATTCTTATATATTATAAAATTGTAATTTCAAAAATGAAAAATATATTTATGCACTAGCTTGAACCAAAACCAAAACTTATGCAGAATAAATATATATATATATATATATATATATATATATATATATATATATATATATATAACTTGAATTCCTTCAGCTATCACCGAAACTAAAACTTATCATGAATTCTTGGTAAAATTATTTATAAAAAAATAGATGACTTGAGTGCTATCAGCTATAATTGAAACCGAAACTTATGAAGAATTCTTGGTAAAATTATTTATTACAAGAAATGGAAGGTTATAACAATTCAACAACAGTTACTTGGAAAAAAATGTAAGCATCACACACAAAATAACATGCTATCCTATTAATATAGATTCATTTATTTACTCACTAGTTTTCATACAAGTCATTATTGTTCACTGATAGTAATTGGTGGTGTTTCCTGGAATCTGAGTGATACGACTCCTCAGATTTTCAGCATATTCTGCCTCTTTCGGTAACCATTGTAAGTCATTTTGTGTTATCGCAACAACCGTTTACTATTGATTTTTCACTGGCACCAACTATTGGCTTTCTCTAGATTTTGAGTAACCAAAAGGCTCAAATACTCTCGGCGTCCTTTTAATGAAGGTTTCGTTGGTGCTCTTCCTCCATAGTTTTTCCAGCCACTTTTATCATTCAGGGTGATATTGTGTAGTATTAGTCGAGAGTGGTACCATTACATGTGTGTGTTTTAAAGGTAGGTGTGATATTATTATTAGTATTTGTAGTAGTACTTTATAGAAGTATTATTCATTATTATTTTATAGAAGTAAAGAGAGTTCTTATTCTACCATCTAATTTACATCCATGTTAGTGGTGTGTCTAGTCACATATATGAATTAAATGGCCAGACTGAAAAAGTCACTTCTTTAAATGCTCAGAGATATTAAGAAATATTAGCGAGTCGTTGAATCAATGTATTGAGAGGAGCAAGAGAAATAGATAACTTGTTCAATTATTCGCAAATTATGGCTTATTAGAACAATTAAAATGGGGCGCATTTTAGCATATATTTTCTGTCATTAAAGTCTATGGGGAAACAAACGTTGATTAACTGACAATTAGTATAATAATAGATTCCAGTAAAATTGACAAACATTCAAGTAGAATTTGATTACAAATTTTAATAATCGATTCAATTACTGTTTACCACTGTCGCCCGATGAGCGTCTTAGTGGTCACATGTTAAAAACAACACAACCCGAGTTGTTGGTATAACGCAGTGGTGCTTGGAATATGTGCATGCATGATGCCGTCATTGAGTCTCAGGATCCCAAACACTGGCTATTGATTATTTTCTAATGATAATCTTCTTTGATACTGAGTGGTTGACACTCAGACTCTTTCAGCGATTTCCCCAAGCCAAACTGAGTTCTCATCTACTCTATCAACAAATCTACTACGAGATTCTAGACATTTTTTTTTTCTTTTTATTCGCAGTCATTCTTGGCTGGTCACTGGAACTGACAACCATCTGAAGAGTTCATTAGATTCACCAACCTCTCTATCTCCATCCACGCATCTTATTTCCTCATTATTTATTTATTTTTTTATTTTTTATTTTTTTGTAGTCCTGGTTGCAGAGGGGAAAGGTCAATCTATAGTTATGAAAATAATATATTAACTCATGTATCTGCCAATAAAAATTATCACATTTTTAGCCAGTTGCATATCTTTCTTTCATTTTTCCTGCATTAGTAATTTTGTTTAAATCCCCACAGAGATAAAACTCAATCACCTAAATTTAATTTAATCAGTAATTCAAAGAAAATAGATTGCAAATCAAGTTTTAATTAGGTTAATTACTTCTCAAGCACAGAAATATTTGATAGGCTAGTTCGAATCAATTATTGATATGTCATGGTTTTGATTAACTTAATTTTACATTAGACTGAGATTAGAAATAAAAACAAATATGTATTTTTTAATGGGAACAAAAAGGATTTAGATGAAAAAGTGAATTAACTCTAATTCATTACAATAGAATTATATTTAAAAAAATGACTAAATAAGTATAATTCTTTATCCATACATTTCAAATTTAATCAAATATTTCTAAATTTGTATTATTTGTATTATTTGGCCTACAGTTCTCATCTTGGATGTTATTAACACAATGTTTCAGCCGATGTAATCTCTGATTTTTTTCATGCGCTTGTTGAACTCTGGAATCTGTAAGAAATTTCAAATACAACCTTTTATTTAATCCATGAGGGAAGCTTATTCTCGTTCTGTCAATCATAATCTGTGGCATAAGATATAAGTGCTAAGTGACAGTCTTTGAGAGATTGAAGGTTCAATCCTCATTGCGGGCAATACTAAATAAAAATAAAATATGCATACTTAACACTTTTACCCAGTTATGAGTGAGAACGTTGATTAAATAAAGAGTTCAGTTAAAAAATCTGTATAGATTCTAGATTTCGACATCCAAGATTCAAACAGTAGTTGAATAATCCAAATAATACGTTATCAATCCTCATCTCAGAAAACAATGACTGCTCCGCTCGCATAGGAGGTTGTTTCTGATTGGTTAAATCCCAATCATAATTAAATGCTTATTACAATAAGGACTAAGTTCACAAGTCAAGAATATATTTCAAACATCATGGCTGCTACTGTTGCCATTGTGTATAGTGGTGACTACTACTACCCAAATCATTGGGTATAAATTTAATAACAGATGATTTCTTCATATTTACCAGTAAAAATAAAATAGGGAAAAGACTTGATTTGTTCTTTCTTTCTCTCTTTTTTTTCATTGCATTCGGCTTGGCGACTTTCGATGCCAGATAGGCAGAAAGACAGTCTGGTTTATGTCAGATTTCATACCTGCTGCCATGGGTCAATTAGTTAGCTTGTACTAAGTTTATGAATTCAAACCTCATTTGTGACATAATTATTTTTACTTTGATTTGATTGTACAGACATGAACCTAGTTGTTGATATTTCAAAATAAATAAATATCTTTGATAATACGGTTTCATATCTCCGGAAAATGTTAGAGTTTTGATAGTGTGTACACACACACACACACACACACACACACACACACACACACCAAATCTCCATTATAAGATAATGAAGATCCATTCACTTCATTTATCTTTGTTTTTTTGACACCTTACAAATCTTATGGTGTTAATATTTCCTGGCATCTTCCTACTTGTTATGAACTCGTGCAAATCTGAGCGCAACTGCATTTCTATATCTTTGAATAAATTGACCCAACGTTTATTGCAGTTCTCATATTCCAGTCTGGTATCTTCTAATTGTCTTATCAAAGATTAAGGCAAGAATCAAAATAAAGGTCAGGTCAATGGACAGAGACAGCTTTGAATTGTTATGCAATAAGCTGTTATCACGAGTTATGTCAGTAGAATCGGGTAATGAGTAATGACGTGTCCAATGGAAATCTATTTCTCTCTTTCACTCTTTCTTCAGGAGACATTGTATCCATCTTACCATGAACAAAAATAAAACACCTTTTGAAGATCCATCCTCCAAACTAGAATAGGTGGCATCTGAATAACAAACAATATTCAGATGCCATATCTTTCTCAAGCTGAGAAAGGTATGGCATACGTCCTTGATTTTAACTTTATTAGTGACATGTTCACCTTGAAGAGTAATTTCACTTTGCCAATCTTATCCATTGTACACATATCAAGTGATAAATTTGTTTGAGTTTGGGTGGATACCCACGTCATTTGACATGTTAATCTCTTTAGTTCTGTCTTTTCATCAATATATCATTTTTCCTTAAAAATCTTCCTTCCTTATGTTTTTGTGGATATACCTAAAACATATAAAATTTAATCATCAATAATCCTATTTTTTTTCAATCCCCAAAATCTAAATGTTTACTCTCTTTCACTCACTTTCTCTAACTTTCTATCTCTTTTTAGAGTCGAAAATCGGTTGATCAAATAAAAGGGAAAAGAAAAGAAGTGTCCTCTTTTTCGTTGGTGAATACCGAGGCAATTATCTGCTATTAAATTAGTACCCGGTGATTTGGATAACAGCATTAGGACTTTGCATGAACTTTGGTTGGTGCTAATCATATTTATTTACCTGTATTTCATCTATTGTACTCTGTTACCTGAAATAAGAAGGGCCAACATTTTCAGGATGCCGAATGTGTCTCCCATGTTAGCTACTAAATGAGGCCTTGCCAATCATAGCACTCGGATTTTACTTCTAAGCCCACGCTTTTGTATTTGACTGTCATTTTTCATGATTTTGTTGGAGCACATGGTAAAACCAGGCCCAGACTTATTGTACTTGCGATCCTATCAGAGTAATAATGTTTATCTAACCCACATGTAGAAATGACACTATCACATACACACACATTGTATGTGTTAAATGTTTATAATAAAGAATGGTGGTTAGAATTTGCTTTAATGACCTATAACTTGGAAATCAAACATTTCCAGAACTATGTGTATGGTAACCTTTGCATTATTTACATATATAGAACATAATCTCAAATTTATGCCATCAATTTTCCAAATAGGCTGTATAAGATTTGAATTTTGAGCTTATGTTTGTAAGAAATTTCCTTAATGAATTTGGTGATTCTAGTCATGTTTGGGATTCAAGGTTTCGTTTAGCATTCATTTCAATTCTGTTTACACTGATTATTACACGGATGACTGCTTCAAGAATCATTCAGTTCTGCTTGATCAACTTTTCATGTAAAAAGTATCAGAGGGCATTTATTTATTATGAAAGATTTTATTGATCCATGATTTTATCATATTATTGCCCTGTTCAAATTGAAAGATTTTCTTATACAAAATTATTAAAACTCGACTCAATTATATTTGCTACTTGATAAATCCATCGTTTAGCGAGTGACTTTTTACTTACATTTCTGTTTCACTTTTCTTTTTTTTTTTGCTTAAATACTTTTTCTTTTTTTTTATTTTTCTTTACAAAAAGATTTTTCTTTTAAATAATATTTTCAAAGTTAAATTATTACAATAATCACTAAATTAATTAAATCATGAAACTATAATTTTATTAAGATAATCCCGTTTTGTCTGATGTAAACATGCTCAAGATGGTTGCAAAGAATACACGTGCTACGATTCTCATACAGTGTTGTAATGGTGGAAGGGTAAAAAAAAAAAAAATACCGCAAAGAAAAACAAAAACAACTGAAACTCTTCACGATTCCTAAAAAAATCAATATATAGCTCTAGCAGATCCTAACCAACATGCCAAAATTATTGGCGAAACCATTGTAGACATTGCACTAAAAAATAAGACCCATCCTTCACAGTGGAAGTGATTAACGATCTTTTTATCGGCATAATTATCGGGAAAGACATCCTAAAAAATACTAAAATTCGATGATCCTGAGGATGATCTTGTTATTGGAGCTATTAACAAGAATAACTCTTTTCCATCTGTAAACATCCCTTCCCCTCCTTTTTTCCCCCCTTTCTCCATGTACAACTCTTATTGCAACTAAATCATGTCATCTCACGATTGCTGACAACAAATTCATAATGGAGGAAACTGCTAGGATCTTGAGAGAAGGCATAATAGAGCCCTCGTTCTCTCTTTGGCAAGCTCAGATTCTGGTGACCTTCAACGAAAATCACAAAAAAAGAATGGTTGTTGACTACAGTGATACCATAAATAGATTTATGGAACTGGATGCTTTTCCTATGCTCAATATCAATAAAATGATTGACAACATAATGCCGTATAGTATCTTTACTACACTTGACTTGAAGTCTTCAAAGATTCTATGATGTAGCAAAAAGATATAACATTACCCTGAATGAAAGCAAGAACATTATTTCAGCTACTACAATCACTCTATTTGGATACACTATACAAAACAACCAAATTGCTCTCGACTACCAAAGACTGAAGCCACTTCTTGAAATGCTACCACCTCTAAATCTTGCATCTCAAAAACGAGTAGTCAGAATGTTTTCGTACTACAGCAAGGTTATTCAAAACTTCAACAAGATACTATTGCTCAATCATAACAAGGAATTTCCAGTGCTCCCGTCTGTTTTAAACTCTTTTCAGACTTTGAAAAATGACTTTAAAAAACGCTACTCTAATAACAGTTTGAAGTAGAGACGAATGCAAGTAATTACTGCATAACTGTTACATTAAGCCAACATGGTCGACCCATCGCGTTCTTTTCACAGACGCTGAATCCAAACGAAATCAAACATCATGCTGTCAAAAAAGGAAGCTGCTGTAATCATTGAAGCTCTCTGAATGGAAAATGCAGCTGCTGACACATTCTCTCCCATCTCAGCTCTCACATACTTTGCAAGACCTATGTGATTTGCATATTTGATTATGGTATCCTGGTATTACACAACTCGGCCACTTTATCAGAACGAGGAATCTTTCGATCTCTTTAGACCTGATAAAAAGCATAACCAACTCCTGCCCCTCCTGCCAATATCTGAAGCCCAAATTTGTCAGTAGTAACAAGGGGACACTCATAAAGGCCACACTACCTTTCCAGTGGCTGAACATCAATTTTAAAGGTCCATTACCAACTTCTTTACATGGTAACAAATGCCTCCTTAATATAATTGATGAGTATTCTTGCTTTCCTTTTGATTTTCCCTGTAAGGACATGACAAGCAAAACAATCATAAACCAGATATTTTCAATTTTTGGTATGCCTGATAGGATACATACTGACAGGGCTATTGACTTCTTTGTGTGAGAAATTAGAGACATTCTTTACATGGAAAAATTATTGCTACCTATAACACAAGTAGATACCACCCTGAAGGTAATGGACAGGTTGAGAAACTGAACGGCACTTTATGGAAAGCTATTCAAGTAACTTTACACTCTAGCAACATGAAGCTGCCCTGTTGAGAAGACGTATTACCTGATGCCCTCCACTCAATTTGATCGTTAATCTGCACTGCCACTAATGCGACTCCTCATGACAGGCTATTTAAATACAGCTGTGAATCCTCCTCTGGTACTTCGATTGCTTCTTGTACAAAACCGGGCCGAATATATGTGGAAAATCACACTAGAACTAATAAGCTCGACCCTCCTATTACTCCAGCTAATCTTTTAGACATCAACCCTTACTATGCTCATGTGCGAGTACCTTCTGGCGCAGAAACTACAGTCAACATGCAAGACATTGTTCCTAACTCCTCTAATGAAAAAGACTTTTATAATGAAAACAACCCTGCTAACCCGAGGCCTCTCAAGAACTATTGAATGATGAAGACGTGACTAATGAGGAGGAGAAAAACCTTTGCCCGCCCCTGAAGAAACCAACACCTCCCAAGAAATAATTACAAAAGACCCTAATCCCCACAAATAATTATGAAAATCGTCCAGCATACAAAGACTCCCAAGTAAATTTAAGGATTTCATAACTTGATACTGGATAGCTAAACCTTACTGATCCCCTTTAAACCCCTCTTTCATAAAATGTTATAGGTTTAAATTACCCTTGTCCCCCTGGTCCTTGGTTTTATCCCTTTCAAGGACCCGTAGCAGTAATAAAATGATATAGATTATCCCCCTTGGCCAGAAGGAGCTCTTCTACCATTACAACACTGTACGAGAATTACAACACTTGAATTCTTTGTTAATAAAACCTATATCAGCGGTTTACCAGTCTCTTCTCCCTTCCTAGATATTCTTTTCAGTTCATCACAATTTTATTCAATCTATTTTGTTTTCTATTTTCCTTTTACCTAAGTTTTTTTGTTTTTTTAATTTTAGAGGGTCGGAGGTTACTCTGTATATTCTGTTAGATTTTAGCCAATTATATTATCTCCTTGAAATGCTATTATTCTAAAAAGATATCCAAAAAGTATCATTAATAAATTATACTATTTTAAATTATTTTTTTTAAATCAATATTTTAAAATTGATTTTAAAAATTTGAGAGATTAAAAAAAATGTTGGTTTGCTTCAATATTTAAATGTAATATAAGTATTTCTTGCTATTTTTAAAATTTATATTTCTTTTCTGTTTACAGGTAAGTGCTGAGTGAGACGTGAAATGAAAACGTGTAAGAATATCATCTTTTTATTTATTTTCATTGTTAATCGATATGATTAAATATATAAAAGTAATATTGTTTTTATAATCCAGACTACCCCCTAAAACACCCCACACGACACTGACGATATTTTTTCTATTTCATTCAATGTTTTCACAAACACATGACGCTGACAACATTTTTCCTATTTCATTCAATGTTTTCTTTCTGTAGATATTTTTTTAAAAATCACTCGATCAAGAAGAAATAAAATATATTAATCCAAAACTCATGTATTTCATTAAGAGAATAAAAAAAATCGGTAGAGTGTTTTTTTTTAACGGCAAAAACAGATAAGTGAATGTGTTCATTTTACACCTAAGATGGCCTAAAAATACTAATTTTGGTTTACAGCATACAATAGAAAGACATTAATTGTGGCGCTTTGAAGCTACTGGAAGATAAACACAAAGAAAATCAGACATTTGTCTCCCTTCATTTCAACAGTGAAAAATATCTGAGTTCGTGTTTTTTTTTTTTGAATCCTTGTTTAAAAAAGTATTTTATTTAAAATGGACATGGAATATAAGTATAAATATGGATAAATTCTTAACAATGGACAATGGAAGTACCCATTGAATAATATTTTTTATAGGTAAGTGATTTTTTGGAATTTATATACATTTTTTATAATCGAAGTAAGTAAAATTTCGTTGATTTTCTTTAAATCGTTTTTAAAGAAAACCGATTGAAAAAAATATTGCATAATTTGCTATTAAACCTGTTATTTTTTAAATTTGGTCTTTGCTCATTTAATTGAAAAAAATTAGGGTTTGAATTACATTTTTCAAGTAGTTATAAGCTTCGAAAGATAGTAAGTTGAATTATTCAATTTTTTATCACGCATTTTTAATGGCGGCTTCTGATACACCTAGTTGTTGACACACCCATGTTTTAAAAATCTAGCAAAAATCAAATAATAGTTATATTTTCCTGAAATTTTCGATATTTATTCATTATTAAATAAACTTACGTAATAAAAGTAGGTTTCGTTAAATATATTAGAGGAATTCCTTTTTCTTCTTTTTTTTTTTTTTAGGTGTTCTACCCCTCTCCCCATATTACATGTTATGAAAACTAAAAAAGAATAATGTAGGTTGATAAAAATTTCAACATTTTTTAAAGCTGAAAAGATCAAATAATTAAAAAATAGTGATATATATATATATATATATATATATATATATATATATATATATATATATATATATATATATATATAAATATAAAATCCTGTCATTGTTTTCACTTTAAGTTCTAAATAAAATTGGACATAAAATCATTATTATTATGTTAAAAAGAATAAAATAAACAATTTTCCTTGATTTTTTTTTTCTCGGTAATATAATTATTTGAATAACAACAAAAAAATAGGATTCTAAAAATAATTATTTTTAAAAAGCTTTAAATGGTATTAAATTCAAATATTACGCGATATGAAGTTTAAACAGATTTTTTTTATATAACATGTTTCAAATAATAAAAAATATATATTTATATAATAGAATATATGACTCTTGAGATAATAAAAATTGCAAAAGCAAAATCGATCAAAAAATTCGTTTGGATTTGATTATTTAAAATGACAGAGGTGATAATCAAAATTTGCGCTTTTTTTTTCCAAAAATATACGGACGCCCGTAAGCAGCAATATGTTTAGATACATGTATCAACAGAACAGGTTAAAATTAATTCATCGTCTGTGTAGTACGTTATTAAAAATCTATTTATTTTATAAAAGGTAAGTCTTATATTGTTTTTCATCCATTTTTTTTATTGTACATTTTATTTATTCATAAATTTCTGCATAAATGATCTTCCATAGAAATTGGCTCAAACACACGACAAATTCTTATTGTCTATAATGATGATGTTTTACGCAACGGTTTGAAGGTACCTAGTCAACAGTGACAATAATTAAAACTATATTTTGTTATAGTTTTACTTTAATTCAAACAATTTTTTTCTTAAAATTTTATTTATCTCTTACAGCGACTTCTTTCCGTTTAAATTGTTTGAAAAAAAAAATCCAATAATGCTTCAATTCAAAAAAATGTTTAAAAATTGTTTGAAAAAAAAATCCAGTGTTGCCTTAATTTTTATTAAAATTCTATTTTCTTACAATGAGTTTCTAAATTGTTTGAAAAAGAATCCAATGTTCCTGTGAAATTGCCTATCTTTTCAATCAAATCAATTGATTGCCTGGGACCCATCGTGGTGCACCGGGAGGAAGTTTCATATGCCTTCTCGCAGTGACTTAGTCTACAATACATTGTAGTCTACATTGCACTGTAGAGAACCTACTGTTGATTTTATAAAATTATTTTTTATATATAATGACTGGAATTAAAGTTTAAAATACATGTTAAGTATCATGGTTCAATTGTACTCTAAACAGAAACAGTCATTTCGAACGTGCCCCTGTGATACCAAAGAACCTACTGTTGATTTTATGACTGTGTGATAATAAAACTTCTCAAATACACTTGTGATGTTAAGTTGTGTAAGGTTATTTGGTCAAACTTTGGTGAAGATCACCTGTTCCGCCTTTCATCGGATTATTGATTATTGATGATTTCGATTATTGAAAACATTCCAGTACAAAACCTATCTAAGAACATTGTTAGGCACATGAGTATTTTTGTGTGAAATTTCTTAAAATCAGCCCAGTCGTTTTCGAGTTCATAGGGAATGAACTCACTCGCACACACAGACACAGTTCATTTTATATAATAGTATATATACACACATATACCTATTTATATCTATCTATCTATCTATCTATCTATCTATATATATATATATATATATATATATATATATATATATATATATAGTAATTTATAAAATATATAAGCCTGACGAATCCTATAGTGGATGAAACGCAGAATATTCAGTGTAGCTTAATCGCCATATATATTTTATAAATTACTAACTAGCTCTACCTACGTATTGAGCACTTTTGAAGTAAATACTTAAAGTTTACGCATAAATCTATACTTTCGTATATTAAATTTATGTGAGTAAATGAAGTAGTTATATATATATATATATATATATATATATATATATATATATATAAAAACTGAGTTAATCAACGTTTGTTGTTCTATTACTTTTTCTTGTATATTTTAATCATGCAAAATACTTGATCAAATATTATTTTGATTTTATAGATTAAGTTATGTTTAAATAAATCTGTTAACCGTAATATAAAATGTCCTCAACAAGTCACCCATCTCTTAGTTTCTATCTATTACTCTCGCTTTGTTGTTTGACACCCACCATTCACCTTATACAACATTTAACCCTCCCCTTCTCTATCTCTGTTTTTATTATCAGTCAAATGTTATAAAACAGAAGATTGGAATAGTCCATCATAAACAATAGGAAATATAGCAAGTAGTAACTCGTATCTAGGGAGGAAAGGAGGTTACATCAGATTTTGTCTTTTTATTTTACAGTTAATAAGTGCACATGTAATAATCTTTTAATTTATTATCAATTGAATATTTATTGAATACTAGTAGGCTAGTTGCCCGGTCGTAAAATCCACATTTTAATCCATACAGAAACTGAGACATGTGCATGCAAGTATTGTTTTTTCTAAACAGTTCACTTCCTGTAAGAAAAAAAAAAAAATACTCGAGCTGATATCGAAACCAAAACTTAACGATAGTGAGCCAAAAACAATAACCATGAAGCCAACTTGACATAATCTTTAAAAAGTGTTTTCAAAGCTACTTATTCTTTACATAAAGAATCTGTCATATGAACAATTTGCGTATGCGCATTTGTGAAACAGCAAACAGATAATTTGATGACTCCCCCCCCCCTAGCAAGTTTTCAATTTTAACCCTTTTGCAACCTTGTTTTCGGATAAACCCCGATTAAAACGTTTTCCATATGTCTGACTACCCTATATACCAAATTTCAAGTCTTTAGATCTAAAATTCGTTGAGTATATAGGCTGAGAAGTGTTCTCTCTCTCTCTCTCACTCACACACACACACACACACACACACATTTTCACTTTTATATATATGGATAAAAGATTTATTGAAACCAAAAATACAATGTGAAAAAACGTGACATTTAAAAAATTCTAATTTAATTAAAAAATTAAATCCATATGTAAACAAGTCATTTAAATTTTTTTGTTAATACTTGGAAAGCAAAACGGATAAATTGTTTCGTGATCCTTCGAAATATTAAACGAATGTTGAAACCTTTC
The DNA here is from genome assembly GCF_053919585.1 of Euprymna scolopes. NCBI lineage: Eukaryota > Metazoa > Mollusca > Cephalopoda > Sepiida > Sepiolidae > Euprymna > Euprymna scolopes. The sequence continues at coordinate 84,663,985 of NC_136501.1, forward strand.
AACTGGTGAGTAACTTTTACAGTTCTTATGAAATGCTCAAGCAACTCTTGATTAAGGAATCCTCTAGATAAGATAAATAAAATGTAGTTTTAAATTTGAACCGTTTTTGTAATCCTTTTGCAAGAACTTGTTGCAAGTAGCTGTCCAAATAAAAGAACCAATGGAAAACATCTACTTATCACATTCTCCGTAACCAATATCTTCATGAATTTGTTTCTATTTTCCTCGATGTGTACCTCTCTCTCAACTTTTCTTTCTCTAGCTCTCCCTTTCTCCCCAACTTCTTTCTTGATATAAATCTCTGCCTGCAAACGGTATCTCTAGGATCTTTTTAATGTTTCATTTTCTCTCTATTCTCCCCATTGGTTTTCCTCTATCTCTCTGGCCCGTCTTTCCTAGGCCTTCTTCTTCTTCTTCTTCTTCTATTTCTTCTTCTCTTCTTCTTCTTCTTCTTCTATTTCTTCTTCTTCTTTTCTTCTTCTTATAATAATAATAATAATAATAATAATAATAATAATAATAATCCTATTGTTTCTTTTTATTGCTGTCCCAATTCCATTTCCTAACTCTGTTGTCCAACTCGATAGTCATGATCTCCGCCCACTCCTCAGCCACCCATTAAATTAAGCCGTCCTTTCCTCGTTCAACCACCCACATTCCTTTTGACGCTAATCACAAATTCTTGCCACATGACAGAACCATTTTTCTATAAAGCGATAAATACATCAATAGAAAATAGATGTAATCGCGCTTGGAGTTTGTATTTTTTTTTCTTTTTCTTTTTTTTTTTTACTAACGGACTTGTCCCGGTGTTGTCCGGCTACATTGAATACACCCAAAGTCGCAACACTCAGAAACAAATTGATCAGGAAGACTCTTTTCAACCTAAATGCTAAACATTTACCTACAATGTAAGAAAAGTTTGTAAAAATTGGTTAGAAGGAGATACTTATTGACTTGTTTGCTTGGCCGCAATGTGTGAGTGTTTCCTTGTTTGGGGGGGGGGGTCTTTTTAACTTGCAATTTAATAATAAAAAAATTAAAATGACTGACTTTTGTATGAATGAACTGAAATGCATTATGGTAGAATTTAATTTAGTAATGAACTAAATGAAGACGGAGATCCACACATTGCAGTAAATAACCCAACTTTATAATTAGAGATTACTAGTTTTCCCTACTCAGCTTTGCCTTGGAGATTTTTTACTTTCATCTTTTTTTTTTTTAATGATTATGAAAGTTAAATGAATGATCCAAATTGTTATAATATTATAACTAATTGTATCTACCCGGCGTTGACCGGGATTCATTATGTACATGTTTTAGCTTTAAAATGTATGAAAAGAACTACCATTTTTGTTTATATCATTATTCAATAATCATCTTGATGAAATTGAGATAAAAATAAATAAAAAATAAATATGTCAGTCACAGATAGACGAGAACTACACAAAGGATTAAATATTCAAATCGATTAAAAATAGGAAAACATTTTTAAGAATATATTCGGGTGCAAACCATGTTTATATCATAAAATATAAACTATATACCTTGTATTAAAATGCTATTAACCACAATGATTCAAGAAACCAATTAGCTCTACTTTATATATTAGGTAGATTATATATCAGTTAAATAAAGCTGATTTAATGTTTGCTTCTCAAAAGCTTTTTTATCCTATCTATTTTAATTTCACAAAGTACATGCATATTCTTTAGTTTTAGGATTGAGTTATGTTTTTTAAAAACATAACGTCTATTTTAATTGGGTACTTGTGCAGAGAAATTACCAGACTGAAACCGAAGTTTCACAGGTGTTTTCTAGCAGATAACTTAAATAGCTGAGATATGCCAAAATGCTTAGCCAATGAAATTCTAGTATGCGAGAAAGAAATTTAATCAATCTGTTGACATATTTGTAATTTATTAGTGATGTTGTCCACTACTCCCTTAAACATCAAAGAAATGCAACAAACAGACTCTTAAGCTACCTATTTATTAAAGCCACGTTGATATTTATTAAATTGTTAGGTGAAAATACAGAATAGTTACGAAACGCCCTAACCCTAACCATGTTAAGAATGGATTTCTAAATAATGACAATATTCTTTCAACACGGTATTTTCTCTGCAGAAGTACCGGAAAAAAAAAACATTGAGAGTATAAGGAGTTAAAGAGTATAATAAATGACTTTATAGATACTCAGTTAAAAACCACAAAGAGAATTGGTCTTTTTTTCTCATCAAATCTTTCTTAGAGTTTCATGCTATTTCTGCATCTCATAAAGATTGTTCTCTCTATCGCCCCAAACACTTTCTCACACCTGAGGCTATTCTCTATTTCTAAAAATTAATTATCTGACCTAGAATACTGTTGTCATATTTGGGCTGATCTCTTTCTTATTTGATAGTCCTTTATAAGATTCAGAAGCACTACTGTAATTTGGTTGGCCCCATCCTTTCTTTGCATTCTCTCTCATAATGTTGCCAGTCTATGTCTTTTATGCCATGCGTTCTTTAGAATTCTTTGATCTATTCCCTTATTCTAACTCATTTGACTCGTGGATCTAGTAATCTTCATCAATTTGCTGTTCAGGTATCGGGCAAAAATATATTTTCATATTCCAAAAGTTTCTCCCCAAGAACCGTAGGCTTGTGAAACTCTCTTCCTGCCAATTCTTTTCCTCTATTGGACTAAGGTTATATCATCTCTTGTCTTTGTGATAAACATCTTTTTGTTCTTGCTAGCTCCTTCCATCAAGTGACTTCATACCTTGTCTGGAGTAATTTCTACAAAAAAAAAAAAAAAATTGGGGAAATTGAAATGCATCTGATTTTAGTAAAACTATCATAAAAATGTAAACTTGAGAGTTGAAGTTTTGGTTTTCAAATGAGAATAGTTTTATCATCTTTACATGTATAGCAACATCGCCTGCATAATGCAGGTCAGTATTAGAACAATCACGTTCAATTTGCTTGCCAGCAAAGCCATTATGCCCGGATCAAGTATACTGTCAATAATGTAGTTGAACAAAATGATTGAAAGAGCTCAACCTTGGCGAACAGGAGTCTGCACATTGAAGAATTCTGATTCCTCTTCATAACAAACGTTGGGTGTGCGAGTAATAGGCCCTCAGTAAATTAAGCAACTCCGGTGGAAATCTGTCATGACTCATTATCTTGCAAAGACACTCAAAATCGACAGAATCAGATAGTACAGTGAAGTCAGCGAAACACGCAACAGAATTCTGTTCCCAAATCTGCCTCAATGGAAATCTGAACACTGACAATACTCAGTAACAATAACTGGTGGTGTCCTTGTAGTGACAACAAGTCTTCTTAGATCTCTAGTGTTCTTCACTTTTCAGTAAACATTACAAATGATCTTGCATTATCGCAACAGCTGCTTACTATTAATTTCTAACTAGCAATGACCTTCAGATTTTGCTGGGATTTGGATTGCAATAAGTCTCTCCAAAGTACTTTCCACACCTTCTCAATGAAGGTCTGATTAGTCTCTCCTTCCTCTGACTTTTCATCTGCCTTGATCCTTACTACTACTACTACTACAAATAATAATAATAATAATGATAATATTGTACCTACTAGCAAAGATACCTGTGCTTTGCACGGGACTTTGCAAAGCGCGGGTATCTTTGCTAGTAGGTACAATATTATTATTAGTAATAGTATCTCAAAGCTGGTACCCAAGCATATAGCAAAGTTTCGACCTTAACCCTTGACCTTGAAAAATGATGTGCACCATCTCTAGGTCGCAGACCATCATCATGTCAGGTTTGGTCATGATCGGTCCAGTCGTGTGGACTGTAGGAGAGTGTGTATGTATATATGTATATGTATATATATATATATATATATATATATATATATATATATATATATATATACACGAGGGGTGTGCAATAAGTAATGCCCCTGATCCACTTCCTGTTGTCTGTTGAAATTTTGCATGTGCAATGATTTATATCTCTACGGGTTATGTGGCAAATTACAGCTATGAACTGATTGTGGTTTCTGTTTTACAGGTGTTTGAACTGAGTCAGGTGTGAAATGGAGCCTGTTGAATGTCGAGCAGTGATCCGGTTTTTGTATTTGAAAGGATGCATACCACAGGAGACTTTTGACGAAATGAAAGAAACTTATGGTGATAATGCCTCATCATATGACCTTGTAAAATGCTGGCATCGTGAATTCAAACATGGCCAGAAGTCTGTGGAAACAGCCCCCAGACCTAGTCGCCCCCCTTTTGCCATTGATGAGGCATCTGTCTGTCAAGTTGAGGCTGCCATTTTGGAAGATTGGCGCATTACAATTCGCCAAATAGCCCAAGATGTCAAGATTAGTACAGGGTCTGTGGAAACTATCATTCATGACCATTTGCATATGCATAAGGTGTCTGCCAGATGGATTCCCAGGTTGCTCACACCATTCCAGAAGCGAGAACGCATTGAGTGCTCGAGAATGAATTTGGAGATGTGCCAAGATGAGTCAAAGTTTTTGAAAAGACTGATTACACAGGATGAAACCTGGTTCCATCACTATGATCCACAGACCAAAGCCCAGTCAATGCAGTGAAAGCACTTGAACTCACCACCTCCAAAGAAGGTAAGGGTGCAGCCCTTCACTGGCATGGTCATGCTCACTAGGGCAGATCGATTTGCAACTTTTTTCAGAAAATCAACATGGCACTGGTGATGATAGTTGGGATCTGATGTGATAAGAACAGATACCAAAAATTAGAGTTCTATCTTGAACAGAAAATTGAGCATTTAATTTTAAAAATCGTGTAGAAAAATGCTGAGAAATCCTTCATTTTCATAGCATTTTACACAACACTGACTTTGAAATTTCACTATTTTTATAAAAAAATTCAATTAAAATTAATATATTTATATGAAATACATTGAAATAAAAATAAATACATGAATTATAATTTTAATTATGAATCAAAACTAGCAAAATATCTCAACTTTTACTGCATTGATTAAACAAAAATTATAAAAAAAGCTAATTAGCAACTAAGTCTTTTAAATTTCACAATTCAAAAAGATATGTGGAGATGTATTACACAATATAACAACTTGATACAAGTTACAGAATCATGTATTAAATTTTTTATTAGAGGCAATAATATAAACTTATAATAGAACTAAATTGTTCTGTATAAGTTCCTTTTGAGGAAAATGAAGGTTTAATTTGCTGGCACGATAACTTTGTAATAATGTGTCTGTTTTTCTTCCTGCCCATATACAACTTTTTGAGAAAAATGAATCAAATTTGACCAGTGTGTGGTTGCAAAATTGATAGCAGTAATCTTTTTCATTTTTTTTTTTTTAGTGTTCACTATTTCTGAAAACAAAACAACACAAAAAAAGCAAAACAATTATTTAAAAACACTTATTTTTTTTATATTTTTGCGATTTAATATGAATAAAACTAACTATTGTTTGGGTAAATTAAGAAAACTAATAAAATTTAATGGATAAATATTTATTTACTTAATGAACAAAATCCTTTGAATGCCCTCTTCTCTCACATCCAATTCATCTGAGTTTATCATCGATATTATATTTTCCGAAAGTAGTGCAAAAGCACTATATTTTGAACAGTTTAAAACAGTAATTTGGATTTCAGTTAAGTGTTTTGTTCTCTGAATCATATTAAAATATGCTGTTGTTGGTTAAAAAAAAATATTGTCGGTTTTGATCTCAAACCAACTAACTGCATACACTTGGATGATAAATTTGACCAAAATGTTTAATTTATCATAGTGTTTGGGGATAGACAACTCTGGTCCATAAACACATTAATCTTGTGGTTTATGTTAGCCATCTTCCTTGATTCAAGGGCCCAATTTTCTAAGTTAACTTCTCCACAAGAAATGCCAACGGCAAACTCAAAAAGTAGCCTGTGATCTTCACATTTAAATTATTGGTTTCTTCTGCTGTCAGATAATGATGATCGGGAGGGACACTAATTTTTTAGAATTCTACTTGAGGCAAATCTTGATAATTATTTATACAAAGTTTCCCCAAAGGACCAGTAAATGTTGTTAGGTTTTTGTTGTTCCATCAATTAATTTAAAAATTGCTGTAAATGGCAGTTCTTCTAGGGGAACCTGAAAATTGGAAAATTTGCATGTTTAATAATAGAGCCAGATTACATAATAAATACCAATATATTATTTTATTTTCCACAAAAAAGGAACATAATTGCAAGTGAATCTATAGAATTTATTTTACCTACTTGTTCAGAGGTCAAGTGCAGATTATGTGCCTTGTTTGACAATTTTCTGTCTTGCACTTTACTGCAAAGTCATCACATCTCAAGACAGAAAGTTTATAGCTACAAGAAGATATATCAAACAGTCTGTCTAGCTGTTCTTTCATTCTTTTCACTTTGATTGCTGCAAGAGATTTCCTGTCAATCTATTTGGCCCTCTTATAGCAAAATATATTGACCTTCTGTCCTACATAATGTTACCTTAACAAGGGCAATTGTGGATTGACTGCTTGCCGAATACTAATTGGCAATTAACTTAGAAATCTCACTATTTTTTTAAGTGGGGATAACTGTTTTCGTGGAAATAACTAAACTGGATGACTTGTCGTGAAGTTGGGGGTGCTGTTTCATCCAAATGACAAGGTGGACCAGCAAATTTTGTGAACCATGGGTTAAAACTGAACGTTGTGCTTTTACTGACATTCTAATCTGAAAAGTAAAATAAATAAATGAAACTGAAGGAAACTGTATTAGGCTATCTTCCAGTTTCATACGTAAAAAAGTGCTAGTTATAAGAAATAATGAAAACTTTGTAGAGTTGAATTAGATGTATTGAAGAGAGAGGACCAAACCAAATCAGAGGCATATTAGTGTTTAGTTTAGACATTTTTAGCAGATTTTACCTCCTCCTTCGATAACATGAATTTATCCATAAAGAGATTCATTCTTGCTGTAGCTGTGCCATTTAAAACGAATGTTTAGAGTTTGAAAAACCAGTGCTTGTGCATCTATGTTACTATGCTATTTTTAATAGTATTTTCAAGTTAAATGTAATTTTTATGAAATTTTTGTTTACTAAATTTTTAGGTGAAAGTACAGAATAGTTACAATACAACCTCCTTCCCATATTAAGAATGACTTTCTAAATAACAAAGTTATTTTAGCACAATAACATGCAGTGCCCAAATAACGAAAACCCTTTACAGGAGTTTCCTTATTTACTCGTATTAATCTTTGTGGGTTATTTGATTTTAAAACTATAATTTTAGAAGAAAAACACTGCTTAAAAACAATTACTCCCTAAAAATAAAAGAAATTAAAATTTGACACTAATTTTCTGCAAAGTATTTTTTATTAAGTAGAAAACTTGAAAATTTACATGGTTATGTTTCGCAAAGAATGTGCAAAATAAAATTGTATGAACTATTTTTTTTTTTTGTTTTAATATAAAACTGGAGTATTACCATATTTTAATAAAAATTTCAAATAGAATTTGATGTGAAATATTAGGTTGGTGCAAAAATAATGTTTTCTACGTTCGTTTAAACGTCAAAAATGCCATTATTTTTGCACCAACCTAATAGAAAAACAAATTAAAAAAGATAAAACAAATTTTAAAAAAGTCTTTTTCGTTTTTCCTTTCGAAATAATTCAGCCTAAATCGTCATGTTTTCAAATTAAATATTAAACAAACGAGCATGTTTTGCGCCGGTGAAATCTAAAATGTTTCCATCCAAAAAAAGTTCCTGAAATGAAAAAGCGAACTTTGGTCATTATTATTCAAAAAACATAATTTTGCCTTTACACTTAATATTTATTTTATTAATTCATTATCCTCACTCATTTTATTTAAAAATGTAGTTGAAAATATATTTTTAATAATGATTCCATTTTCTTAACAGTACGGATTGTTTTGATGACGGGATGTTTTTAAAAATTCTCCGAAAATTTTTTAATCGCTTCAATTTTTCAACTTTTAAAGTCATTTCCTCAAGCAAAGATAACGATTTGGAGAAAAATATTTTGTGTAAGTCTTTTCTATGTCAAACCCCAACTATCATCACCATTGCCTCACCGGGGTTCCAAAATCGACCTGCCCTAATGCTCACAGTCTTCTAGGACCAGGACGGAGTAGTGATGACAGAGTTCCTGGCAAAGGGTACCACAATTATAGGAGCCTATTATGCTTCAGTTTTGATGAAATTAAGGGAAGCTATCAAAATCAAGAGGCGGGGTAAAATCAGCAAAGGTACCCTCCTCCTGCAGAACAACGCTCCAGTCCACAACACGCATGTCGCCAGATCAGAAGCACAGGCATGTGGTTATGAAATACTTCCCCATCCTCCCTACTCTCCTGACCTTGCACCCTCTGACTTTCACCTCTTTCCAGCCATGAAGTTGTTTTTGAAAGGAAAGCATTTCTCAGATGATGCAGCCTTGATTTCTGAAGTCACGTCGTGGTTGGAGGACCAACCTTGGGTGTTCTACAAAAACAGTCTCCAGAGCTACATCAAACGATGGGAGAAATGCATAACTCTGAGTGATTCCTATGTAGAGAAAGACTAATAATTGTGCCAAGTTTTGTTGCTCTATTGCTATGGGAAGTGGGTCAGGGGCATTACTTATTGCACGCCCCTCGTACATAGGCTATGACCTTGACCGTAACCTTGAAAAATAGTGCATGCCATCCCTAGGTGAGGATATCATCATACCAGGTTTCAACATGATCAGTCCAGTGGTGTGCGCTGTAGAAGAGATTGTACACACACACACACACAAACGCTACTACTTATATATATATATATATATATATATATATATATAATGTTTTGAAAAAATAAAAACCAAATGAATTTATGAAATGATCAACGTTTCATCCCTATTGCAGAGGACATCTTCAGGCTGATGTCATCATATAAATATTATTATTATTATTATTATTATTATAAATTAGGAGATTTGCCGGAAACACTTGACTTGCCCAATATAGAGGTTATCCTAACGGCAGATTGGTTATGCTGATATTGTCATATGGAGCATTTATCTTCCTGAATAAACAATTACAAAAGCATGAATGTTTTGAAGCACAAGAAAAACCTGGAAGCAAGTGATTTGAAAAAATGTACAAAATGAAATTTGGAGAAAGTTAACCCATAGAACCATGAGAAGTGAAGAGTGAGCTTGCATAATATCAGAAAATGTCTGACGCCTGAACAAAGTTAAAATGACAAATGAATAGAATTTCTTCTGAACAAGTTTTATAAATAATCATTTGTTATAAAAACGGCAGTTACAAATAATACTAATGCTTCAAGTTCACTGCTGCTGATGCTTGATATAAACTATTTAGCAAAATGGCCAAGATCTTTCTGATTCTCATTTAATCTTGAGAACATGATGCAATGAGGAAAAAGGTAGCTGGTCAATTTTAATGTATCTAAAACCAAGTTTCTCCCTTTTCATCATAATCGCTCTGACCCTAATTGAAATGAATGGCCTTTGTCTTGGGAAAGCACCATGTCTTGACAAGCTTCTAATCTGAAATGGGACACATGCATCAAATCTGTTGCCAAGATTGCTGGAAAAAATGGTTTGATCATTGTACCGTTCCAGTAAGTATCTCACTTCAGACGCAATTCTCTACTTATAAAAGAGCCAAATACGTTCTAAAATGGAGTACTGTTGCCACATCTGAGCAGGACTGCTCAGTATGCCCTATCTTGAACTATAGAGTTCCAGACCGGCTTGGAAACCTAGTAAGCAATGTCCTTTTCTCTTCCATGCAACCTCTTTGCCACAGAGGAGATGTTGAAACCTATCTCTGCTCTACCGTTATTTTCATGGCAAGTGTTCGTATGAGCTTTAATCTCTGATCTCTCTTGCCAAACTTTCACAAAAAACACTCAATTAGCTACAACCACCATCAACAATTTCCCCCACTCTCTATTTGTGCCAAAATTCTAAATGCAGATTCCACAAACGAATCTTCTTTCCTAGAACTGTGCATGTGGAACACGGTTTGATTGGCTTTGCAGCTGATTACAATATGGTAGCCTTCAAGTCCAATGTAAACAAGTTCTTGTTGAACCATCTCCTTAAGTAATCCAAATTCTACCCAATCTACACCATTTTGAAATTGCTAAACTTCTCTTTGATAAATAGCATGGAATTGAAATATATATGAAAATAACCTTATGGGAAAAAACGTTGATTTACTCAGCTTGAGCACAATAATAGATCAACTTGGCTTGGTGTTTCCTCTCCCTCAATCGCACTTTTGATTTATTGTAAGCAACTTTCATCTCACCAACTCAGAATGTCTTCTGTGTACACTTTGGGCACACATCAATCACTGTCACCACCCAGGCTCAGAGATTTAAGAAGAGAGTGGGTTAGAAGCAATAAATAAAATTTAGGGGTTTTTTTTGTTTGTTTTTTTGTAACAAAAAAAATAAAACCAGTAAAATGAACTTGTAGAAAGAGAGGATATAAAATAGTTTAGGGAATTTCTATTTCATTGTAATAGAATGTCATTGGTTAATTCGTTTAATTAAATTCATTGTTGATTTCATTATCCTATTTTCACATTGTTTAGCATGACTCACAATTTGATCTTTATTAGATCAAATGCTGATTCAAGGAAATTTGTTATATGTAATTTAGGAAATAAAATACAAAGAGCTGTTATATGTGGAACTGCTGCTTTGTAAACATCCGAGACACAAGCCAAAAAGCATGTAATTAAACGATCATTATTGAGATGAGTATTATTTATATTAATTTATTGCGGACTATTATTCTCGTCTTTATTAGTTGTTGTTTCATGACGTTTTGGCCAACTATTCCTCTGCCCTTCGTCAGGTGGTAACCACGACGGATAGGAACTTTGAATCTCCTAACTGCATTCTCAGCAATCACTGCCATCCATAGTTGTTTTCGTCTGACCACGTTTTTGGCCAAGTAAGTCTCTGGCCGGCTTTTGGGTAGGATTGAAACCGCTATCTTTAGACAATGCTCATCTGGAATCATAGAGATTCAATGTTTCTATCAACTGCGCCATGGATGGCAGTGATTGCTGAGAATGCAGTTAGGAGATTCGAAATTCCTATCCATCACAGTTGCCACCTGACGAAGGCCAGAGGAATAATTGGCCAAAACGTCATGAAACACCAACTAATAAAGATGAAAATAATAGTCTAAAATAAATAAATTAATATAAATTCCAATTAAAATAGTAAATATGTTGTTGACATTTTTTTTATTACTTGTTTAGAGATAACCAAAGTGGTGATCATTATTTGAAGTGTTACCCCCCTCCCCCAAAAAAGAGGAAAGATCTCGCGCTCTGCTTGTGGAAAGGGAATTGGGGGCAATTCAATCTTTTGTGGTACTTGTTTAGGATTTCTGATATTTTGGAGAGGGTTTTATTTTAGTGTTTTAATCTGGGTTGCATGATATTTTATATATGTTTAAAATGGGAGTTTACAACAATAGGAAAAACATAGAATGTTCGTGAATATTTTTAGAGCTCTTTTAAAAACAAAGGGGATTCGTTGTCTGAGACATTGAAGAAATCTGAATCGATTAATTAAGAGCCGTGAGTTTCAGGGATCAGAAAAATCATAATCAAAACTTCTCTGTTCTGTTCATTTATATGAATTATAATTCATTGAAAATTGTTTATAAGAGTGAATATTCATTTGTTATGGTATCAGTAAGATAGTTCAATGATAAAGGTTGTGAATATTTCAGTTGAGGAGTTGTTTTAAATGAGCAGACGACATTAAGGGATTCAAGCCATCATTGTGAGTGTCTCTGTTCCATAATTGCTATGTATGTGTGAGTTGAGAGAGGTATTGCAGAGATGGGCACCCAATAGGGGGACGCCCAGCGATACCAATCCATAGACTCGGGTTAACTGGGTTCCATTGGTTTATTGAAGAAAAATCTGGCTTTTTAAAGGATTTGGGTGGCTCCCAGAAAGACCATTTCAACTAAAATCCCAAAGTTTTCTGATTGGTCAAAATAAAATTATTTGTTTTTTTATTCAAGATAGTGTATGTGCGGGCGACATGCATACAAACCATTTTACTCCTTTTGATTTTGGACGTCAATGTGTAAACATCGACCACTACACTTGTAAACACTGAAGAAATGCATTGCACTTACAAGTAGGTTGAGAGAATATAACCAATTTATTTGCGAAATGTGTAAAACAATGAAAATGGATGAAAAATTTGATGGGGAGAAAGTATATTTGGATGGTAAAGCTATTGAGTTCATCAAAGTTTTGTTACCTTGATGATATTATTGGAGCACAGGGTAGAGTAGGTACGAATGTGATTGCAAAAATTAGAAGTGGATGCAATCAGTTCAGGTAACTTCAGCCATTGCTAACCAGCATTTTCAAGAATCTATCAGGCATATGTATGCAGTGTGATGTTGTATAGAAATGAAACCTGGTCAGTGAGGGTTCAGTGTTTACAAGTGTAGTGGAGAGAAATGATATGAGCAAGATACAATAGATGTTTAATGTGAGTTTTAAAAGCCAGCTTAGTTTTGATAGCTTCAGCGGAAGATTAAATCTGGACAGTATATGGAGGTGTGCACAGAAGTGTAGACTTTAATCGTATGTTTATGTTGAAAGAACTGAAGAAAGTTGTTGAATTAGTAGATGGAAAACAGTTGAGATAGCAGGTTCAGTTGACAGGGAAAGCCAAGGAAAAATAGGAGGAAGCGATAAAAATGAAATTGAGGGATAAAGACCTAGTCAGAGATAGGAAATCAATTTCTTAAAGCTGTCAAATGTATGCCAGCATGTAAAGCGAACATTAAACTGAATATGATGATGATGATTAGTGCAAGGAAATATGAACCACAGAAACATCATCACTACGATCATCTTTACAACTAGAAGTCACTATCAATTCAGCAACTACTTACGTGTCAACGAGAGATTCAACTGCTTTCTGTCAGCAAAATATTATAGGCTATCTGGTAAGAAGCAAAAGGAATCAAATAGTTTTAAGATGACAACGAAAAGGATACATTTTGTCTCAACAGTTTTTTTTTTTAGGAAACTTAATGGCTTTTTAGTTAGTAGTTACTATTTACTCTTTTTAACCAATATTTAAAAATTTTCTAAAACAATTTTAATGTTATGATACTCATCACATGATCAAATTCAATGACAAAAAACATTTTGTATTTTTTTAAATTAAAAATGTGCATAAAACAAAACGTACTTATAGGTAAAACCATGTTGTTATTTATCATATTTATAAATAAAACCTATTTTTTAAATGAAACTTTTTGTGAATGAACCCTTCTTTAATAGTAAAATTTATTTGGTAAATAAACCAATTTTTTTCAACTGTAAAAGTATTTTGTAAATGAACCAATTTTTTTAAATAGTAAAAATTTGTTTGCAAATACAACATCTCTTTTATAGTAAGATGTTCTGTAAATTAACTTCTTTTTAAATAAAACTTGTGTGAAAGCAAACAATACAAATGTATACATTTGTATTGTTTGGTTCATGATTCAACTGGAAGTAAAAGAAAAGAAATCGGTGTTAAGGCAAACCGTATCCATTTGGTCGTTGTTCATTCTGAGGTGCTTCAAATCAATTTAATTGGAGAACTCCCCACACAATGGTATACGACATCGGTATCGGCAAATGTTCATAATGACCCGCATGTTGTTCGATGGTATTGAACATTTCCTCGATCGTGATACGATTTTTGTAGGAGATGTAAGAGTTTCCTGGAGCATCTCGTTCCCATTAATGCTGTCTGTATTCTATGCTCTCAGCGTAATGTCAGTTTGTATGTAGTTTCTTTCTTTTTACATTTGAAAACACTAAAGCTTTCATATTTTTTGGCTCTGTGCTTACAGGATCTGACATTAGCAGAAGAACGACAACGTTTGTATTTGCACAGATAAAACAAAAGAAATAAATAGCATACATCGGCATCTCTGAAGTTAAGACTGGCACAGACTGAAGGGAAGCTCAAAGGCTTTGAAATTTAATAGCCACTACAACAACAGCTGCATTAGTAATCACGGAATAACGATGCCAATATTTTGACTTGAGTGTTTGGTACTGATTGCAGCAAATACTCAATTTCGATTGGTTAAATCCCAACATGGGAAATCAATCAGGAACAGTTTCTCCTGAAGACACGCATCTGTTTTCAGTTGTTATACAAAGAATTGTGTTTACGCTGTTCAATCAGTCTGAGGCGAGAATGTCGGACTGCCTAACTGAGCCATATCACTTAATACAATCACCAAATTTCTTTGTTGGCATGCAAACGAAGCCCGCCTTTAATCTCTTTCAATTGACATCAACACGTGGACTTGCTTTCCTAAGAAATAATAAAATGAACTCGGCTTTATAAACTAACTCTTCTTTTCATCTGCATACATACGGACTTATAATAACATTTTCTTTGTTTTAATTCAGACTTTTGATATCAACTTTCTCCATCAAAGCATTTGGACATTTGAACGCCTTAATGATTAAAACCTGTCTTTTACTCGTTCAACGAAGATGATCAATAAAGTATGGATTTGATCTTTTTAATTCAATTGTGATCAAGTTAATTTTTATAACTTGGTTTTGGTTGACCTCTATATGATTAAACCACTGAATATCTGATACAAACGTACATGCTCCTGACTAACCCGTCAAGCTACAAAGTCGCACATCTTCACTAAATGCCGGAAAGCCTTCTACTCTAATCGTTTCTTCCCTCTAACTTCTAGACTTTGGAATTCCCTTCCTGTTTCTTGCTTTCATGATTGTACTAACATGCAGCAATTTAATGTAATGTGAACAGACATCTCACTTTTCAACTCCCTACATAGTCCCCTGTAGATACGATCTCAAATAGTAGCCCCTTGTGCCCAACTCACAACATGCATTGTTTGGGAGTGATTAAGAGTAAAAAAAAAAAGTGAATCTTTTTTCTATCGCAAAATATTCCTCTTCAAAATGAAATGAATTTTCCTTAGAATCACTTTGCAAGACAGACTGAGAAATACAGATATCAAAAAAAGGGGCTTCATATTAAGATTCATCAACTGCATTGTTTAAAAAATGTTTACAAAGTCTTAAGAATTTCCCAGCTATCAGACTCCAGCTATGTAAAAAAACAAAGATTTTTTTGAAGAAAGATAAAATGTGCGACTGCCAAAGAGATCTGCCAACCAGATATGGGTTGATATTGGTGTACCGCTCTTGAAAGCTGAAAGACTGGCACAGTGGTGGAATTTTCTTCTCAAACTTGTAGCAAAGCTCTCTCATATAAAGTCAAGTTTTTCACTTCTGTCGGTTTTAATGCCGTTGATGGATGCATCTGGTCAAAGTCTTATTTAATCAGCGATCCAAATATTTAAAGCTATGATTAATTATCTTACGAGTTAATTAGCGCGAACACACACACACACACACACACACACACACACACACATGTGCCAAAAAAACAAAAAAAAAAAAAACGAAAATCAAGTCCGAACAACTGACGACAACAAAGAATCGCATCAGATGACGCACTCATATTATTTTAATTGTTTTCTTTTTGTAATGAAACTCTTGAATAAGAAATCATGTCACATGAGATAACAAAACAGATAAGTATTTACTCTACTTAATTTACGTAATATAAATATAATACGAGACTCTACACGCCCCTTACTATATAAACTAATGTGACATAAGTCAGTCGGATTTTCGACCTTAGACCGAGATAACATTTAAGCTGACAAATCATTTTTTTTTTCAGTCTCACCAATGTTTATTGTTCTTTCATTATCTTCTTTGTAAAAAATTAATGTTTTCCGATTTATTTTCATTCAAAAAAAAAAAAAAAAAAGAAAAGAAAAAAAAATCTTCCACCTCGGATTCATATTACAATGAAGACTTTTTGTGATTCTACTGCTTACATCATTAATATAAAAAAAATCCAACAGTTGGTCTTTCACGATTTTCTATAAGATTGACTGATAAACACTTTTCTACATAAATTTTCTTTGGCGAAACTTATTTGTGATTCTGCCTTTGTTTTAAACAAAAATTCTTTCATCAAATCATTACAGATGTTACAATAATTTGCTTTCCAAGTTACATAATTCAAACCAAAACATGCTCTTCCTAAAACTTTCGTTTCGATTACATTTGATGAACATCAACACAAATTAGTTTTGTATTATTTGCATTCTTTCATTGATCTCATCGTTTTTTGGGGGGTTTTTTTTTTTTCACAACGTTTAATACGATGTAATCTCCAACCTTCAGGTCTATAAAGTTTTTAATTGGAATTCATTATTGAGATGAGTTTTATTTATTAATTTTTATTTATTGCGGACTATTATCTTTATCTTTTCTTAGTTGTTTCATGACGTTTCGGCCAACTTTTCCTCTGGCCTTCGTCAGGTGATAACCACAACGGGATAGGAACTCTGAATCTCCTGACTGCATCCACTGCAATTACTTTACTGCCTTCTGTAGTTATTGTCGTCTCACCACGTTTTGGCCAAGTAAGCCTCTGGCCGGCTTTGGGTAGGATTGAAACCGCTATCTTCAGACAATTAAATAATATATAATATATACTGTTTGGTACGGACACGACCATGGAAGATCAGATAATAAATAAACATGAATTTATAAAAACCAAAAAATTCAACTTGATCGTCCTTCAGGACCCGTGGCACAGTTGATAGAGACGTTGAATCTCTACGGTTCCAGATGAACATTGTCTGAAGATAGCAGTTTCAATCCTACATTTCTCTTTTAAGCAATGATTGAACAGCTTTGTAAGTATAGGAGTCGATTTACACAGCAAATTCTAAAGAATATAACTGGAATGGTATCAATACCAGTTGCCTTGCTGCATCAAAATAAGTTTGTCCACGTCTCCTTACTTTTAATTTTTTGGCGTTGCACTTAAAATACTTTTTAGCACATTAAAAACGGGAAAAAGGTTATAGCCCATTGACTTAGAATGAGTGCTTTATGCCAAATCGATGGTTGAATATAAGATATCAGCCCTTTTTGGAATATTTAATGTCAAAACGCATATACTTGTTGTAAAAGCTTTTATTTGTATACGATAAATTGAACATAAGTTGATTCTTTTACCCATATGATAAGGGGGATTTTGACAGTTTCACAGTATGCAAGCATATCCATTAGGCTAATTATTTCCTTTTCTGTTTCTCTAGTATGCTCTCTCATCCTTTCTTTATCATGTTCTATCTTTCTCTCTTTCTCGCTAGCTTTCTTTCTAGTTCTCCATCTCTTGAACCCTTTCTCTCTCACTTTCTCTGTAGTGCTCTCTCTCTCAAACATTCTTTCTTTCTGTCATCTTGATTTTCCTTCTCTCTTAATCTTTTATTCTGAAGAATAAAAATGCGAAACAACCAGCCACCATGCGCTGTAGACTGGATTTCTACAAATTCTATTTAGTTTCAGTTTATGCAAAAAGGTACTCTTCATTCCATATGAGTTTTTATTTTAACAAAGGTAGTTACCTCTTATACAGGCCTGAATGTCACTTGAAGATAAGTGTTAAAGAGTGGACAATGGTCACCAGGACAACAGCATAGTAATTGTTAGTGGGGAAAATTCGGTATAATTTAATTGAGGGGTCCGCTCAACAAGAATTTGTTTACATTAGATTTGAAAACGACCATGTTGAGAAGCCACCGGAATAGAATTCCACAGGTGGGCAGCTCTAGGAAAGAGGCTTTATTCATGGAATCTGCATTTAGATTTAAGCACATTTGGAGAGTGAGGGGAAATTGTTGATAGTGGTGGTTGATAGTCGAGTGTTGTTTGTGAAAGTTTGGCATGGGGGGAACCATAGGTTGGAGATCAGTCGAGCACTTTCCATGAAAATAACGATAGAAAGAAAGGCTTAAAATTTCTGTAGGAAAGAAGTTGCAGGAACAAGAAAAAGACATTGCCCACTAGGTTTTGTACCCTGTCAAGGCAGGATTCATCCATCCAGCGTGGTCACAACTGAGATTGAACTCACTACACAAGTTTGTAGTGTAATTCAAATCTTGACGGTAGCTGAATACTTGATGCTTCACCGGGGCTATCAAGGGTATTTTTTATTGTGACGCCATTCCTACACTTAAGAGAGTCCCATCTACTCTTGAGAGAAGGATAAACCGTGCCAGTTTCTCAACCTGGTATTTTACCTCGTGGTACATACAGCGCCTCACTTTTCTAAATGGTCACCCATCTGGTACTGGCCAGGCTCAACATTGCTTAACTTTGGTGATTTGGTAAGAACTAGTGTGTCAATGTTATTGTGCCGTATATACAACACAAGGCAGGATAGGGTGCTCCAAGCAGCTCCTGCCAAGATGTAGCAACAATACTACATCCTAGGATGTACTTGGCTCTTATACAGGTAGTTTCAATATAACATAGACCTTCTTCAAATAAAAACAAAATCCACTATAGTCACGAAAGCCACAATACTTATCTGTAACAAGGTTGATTCGCTTACATCAGAAAATTAGCAGCTGATGGTTAGATAAAAAGAACAAATAAAAGAATCCTGTTAAAAGCAGGTGAAACAATTTCAGTAGAAAATGTCGAAGTTGTGAATAGATTCAAGGTTGAACCTGATTGTAGTCTCAAGTAATGATAGGTTGAACACACCGAAATGGAGTTTGTTTGCTTACACTGTGTTCAGAATGGACTTGAATACATAAGGCGTGACAGACTAGGAAATATTTTAGACCCTTTTTTTAGATGTGACTTCACATCTCCTAGATGCTCTGTCTGGCACGTTTAATTTTGTTAAAAATGATCATTTCTTTGTACTTAGCTGTACCAACCCAGTCTTGGTCAGGATTCATTACATTCAAATTTGTTTTACTTTTCGTTTTTAATATTTCTTTGTTCTATAACCATGCCATTTTTGTTAGGTTCAGTATCTAAGCTGAAAAAAAAAGCAGATAAGGAACAACAACTCGTAAACTCTTAATAAAAGAATAAATTATTCCTCTTTGTTGATTTTTCTTTTAGGTGTTTATTTTGGAATGTTTCCATTTTTAGCAAATTGATGAACCAGATGAAATATTTCTTTTAATAAATTGTAGTAAAATACATTAGTTTATTGTCAATAAAATGGTGCATAAATTACAAATCAAAATTGGCTGGTCTGAATCAGTTTTATTTGTCGGCTTAAATGCTGTTTAGGTCCAACTTTTAAAATGAAGTTTGTTTAGATTGTGAATGGACATGACTGGGTGATAAAAATTATAGACCTTTTTTTTTTTTTTTTACATGTGCCCTTACACTGAGAGTTCTTGTCTGACATAACTTTAAAATGACATTGTGTTTCATACTTTTTTAGATGAGGATTGATAATTCGGATTATTCGAACTAATGTTCTCACCTTGAATGTTAACTTCACAACGTTTAGGTAATCTAACCTTCAAATCTCTTCAGTTATATCTTCTCAACCTCGGAAAGCTGCACGGAATTTTAAATGGAACTATTTATTTAATCCATGATAGGAGTAATTTACAATTTTATTCTTAATATCGCCCACACTGGGGATTGAACCTTCATCCTCCAAAAGAGTTTTACTTAGAACTGAAATATACCTGATACTATCTGTTATACTGATGTTTATTGCGGATAAAAATATTAGATATGATTCAGTTTTAAGCAAAACTCTTCTGGATGTTGAAGATTCAATCCTCAGCACAGACGACACTAAGAATACAATTGCAAATTACTTAAGATTTCTATTCGTTCATGGCTGACCGAATGAGAGCATGTTCAAAATTCTGTGCAGATTCGGGAGTTGACAGAAAAATTCCTGAATTTGACAAGATATACCTGACAATGGTCAGAAGTTCCATCACCCGAAACGTTAAAATAACACTCAAGATTGGAACGGAATAATCCACATTCATGCATAAGTTTGAAAAGACATTTTGTTTTTCTAAAATAATAAGTCGCAAATTAATGAAGCTCTTATTGAAATAATGGCATAATTCAATAAAGTAAACAATAACAATGACCATTGCACAAGAAAATGAATGGCTTCTTTAAAAAGAAAAAAGTACTTACTATAAAAACGAAATCAGACCCTCAAACTGATACTGCAGCTAAAATTCTCATTCTACCCAACTCTTACAAGATTTGGAGTTTGTTTCAACAACACTGACGATTTTCCGCCCCTGTTATGTCTATCCATAATCTTCTCCAATTTTTCAGTGTTCAATCCTGTGTCATTTCTCAACTGAGCTGCATAAATCACTGCTGGTCTATGTTCTCTTTGCTTTTTTCAGGCTTGACTCTCAAAGGAGCACCTGGTGTCCCAGCTCTTCTTCGTCTACATACAACCAATGAATTTTATCCTTACTTTTTATACAGATAATACGTTTCTTAGTTTATCATATAGTTCCTGCTTTGTTACTCCACCCTGTCAAGTAGAACCAAAAATTGCTATAACATTCAAATGTAAATCCTATTCCATCTGCTTCTAATTACACTTGTAAATAAAACACCGTAACAACCACAAAACACTAAAGAACTGAATTTCAAGTTTTCATCTTAAGTTTCATTTTCAAGTCTTATCCAACTTTTTCAACTCAAATGATTTGATAGCTTGACGACTCTTTTGCTATTCGCTAATATTTATTAATGACTCACACACATTCTATCGAAAATGATGATAAAATTATACTTTGCCAGTACTTGCACTAATTTTTATATAAAATCATCGACTTATATCAGTAATCGAAGTTTTCGTATATAAATTATCATTGCTGATGACCTGAAGAGAAAAAAAGCATTTACCATAGAAATTTTCTTTATATTTTTTCCAAATTCGTTTCTGTTGATGAGTTGTCTGACTTGCTATTTGCTTTACAATGTCTTTCTAATGCTTTTTATTATTTCAATAAGATAATTAGGGACTGAACTTTCAACTATCGCCAAATCGAAAATATAGTCATTTCTGATGACCTAAAAACAACCATTTACTTTGCTCTTTCTTTTGATTATTATGCAGAAGGAGTACAGCTGGGCATTAAAAAACATGACGTCACCTTTTTTTAAAATCAAAGGCATTAGTGAAATTATTAAAAATCAAAGGCATTAGTGAAATTATTAAAAATCAAAGGCATCAGTGAAATTATTAAAAATCAAAGGCATTAGTGAAATTATTAAAAATCAAAGGCATTAGTGAAATTATTAAAAATCAAAGACATTAGTGAAATTATTAAAAATCAAAGGCATTAGTGAAATTATTAAAAATCAAAGGCATTAGTGAAATTATTAAAAATCAAAGGCATTAGTGAAATTATTAAAAATCAAAGGCATCAGTGAAATTATTAAAAATCAAAGGCATTAGTGAAATTATTAAAAATTAAATTGAAAGAGAACAATCATCGCTCACATGAACATCTTCAACAATTTCACCACAAAAAGTGACTTTCCATTTATACTACATAATTTTAAAAATAAGAAAGAAAATATCTCAAACTGGAAATTAAAAAAAAAAAAAAAACAGGAAAGCAAAAAATATAAATAGAAAAGAAAAATAAAGAAAACATCTCATTATGGAAATATATTTGTGTTCCTCCCTCTTTTGTATTCATTAGTCAGACTTTTGTTGTACAAAACTGGTCCGTCAAATATAGATCCATTATCATTTATCACCTTTAGCCTCTATTTCCTAGCAGATTTCTACAGGTTCACTAGATTCCTTCCAGTTCTCGTTTGTTTACTTTGCGGCTACATGGCGTTCTCTAAATATTCTCCAGTTTGGAGCATCACTGGAGTGGTAGTACCTGTTAGGGTCCCAACTATGGGTTAAATGGAATCTGACTTTAAAAAAAGATGTATACTCCATTAAAAATCATTCCTCAAAATAACTAGATTCGGCATTAAATAACCTGAAAAAGGTTGATATGCCGTAAAACAAAAACACCCAACCAATCAATCCAAACTGTAATAATGTAAGCGAGATAAGTCTTATTTTAAGCTGCCAAGATTTATCTCCCTTAAATCTCTCAACCGATTCATTATTTTAACAATTGGAATAATGTTAATTTACTACAGCCACCACTAAAAAGAATCTACTTTTTTTTTTTTTTTTTTTTTTTACGATTAAATAGCCTGAAACATTGATGATAAAAAGAATTAAAGCCATAATAAAAAAATTTAGACTTCAGAATGGAGAATCAGTTTTGCATATGAATTTAACATAAAATGATCACTCAATTCCAGACCGGCAGCGTTTTTAAGAACTTGTAATATATATATATATATATATATATATATATATATATATATATATATATATATATATATATATATATATATATATATATATATATATATACACACACACACACACATCTACCTTTTATTTGTTCTGATTTAAAAAAAAAAAAAAAAAAGGGACATGTAGAGGTACGTGTATCAGAATTTGGAGGGAATTTTTGACACGCCTAACACAAAACGACGAATAAAATAATTTTTTTAAAAAACCTCGTAATTTCTCTTTTTAAAGTGGGTTGTTTATTTTCTTTATGGAATATACTTCCAAAATAAACTATTAAAGTTGTTTAAAAAAATAATAGCAATATTATTTTTTATTTTTTAAAAAACAGTGTTTACAAAGTGCCGGCGCGCCTTCATGCAGGCATTTTTTTTACATAATGAAATCAATTGAATTTTACGAGTTAAATATTTTTCAATTTTGAAACTTTAAAAATCTATCAAGATTTTTCTATTGGTTCAATTTTTACGATATTTTCAGGGTCAATGTGAAATTTTATGCTCTTTCCAATAAACCAAATATAATATTTTAGATAACCGTTTTTTAATTCACCCCCACCCATTTTGAAATGTCTATTAAAATTTAAATAATTAATTTGCTCACCAAAGTTTTATATATCACAAATTGAAGATAAAAGATCGATAAGAAAAAAAAAGAGGAAGAAAAAAAATTCCTCGACTGCTTTTTTTTTTATTTTTAAAGACAAAAACTAAGTAAAATGTAACTATTTTTTAACTATGTTGACACATATTTCTACACGCACAAGGCTAGACGGTTAACCCGAAGTGTGGTTTTTACGTCTTTCTGTCCATCCGTATTTCAAAACAAGAATAAACACCGCTTCGGCGTTTGACTAACACCGTAAAAATGCTTACGTAATGGTGGTATTTTCAAATAGTTGTTTTAAAAAAAAATTTTATTTAAAAAATACATGGAATTTAAAATATAAATATGGATAAATTCTTAACAATGAAGAATGCAAGTACCCATTGAATAGTATTTTTATAGGTAAGTGATTTTTTTAAAATTTCTATATACATATATTTTATCGAAGCAAGTTAAAATTCGTTGATTTTCTTTAAATCTTAAAGAAAACCGATTTAAAAAAAACAAACAAATATTGCATAATTTGCTATTAAACGTTATTTATTTATTTATTTTTTTAATTTGGTCTTTGCTCCTTTAATTGAAAAAAAAATATAGGGTTTGAATTACATTTTTCAAGTAGTTATAAGCTTGGAAAGATAGGAGGTCGAATTATTCAATTTTTTATCACGCATTTTTAATATCGTTTTCTGACATTGTTAATGCAGAGGTTAGCACAGAATGGCGAGAAAACTCTTGCAAATGATTACATGATTCAATCCATACGATTTGGAGCTGGATTGGTAATATTTCTGATGGGACATCGAGGGAAAGAAGTATAGCCATGATCTGTTAATAATGGAGGTCCATAAAAAGCAAAAAAAAACTAATTACTTCATTTAGCACACGCACGCACACACACACACACACACACACACACACACACACAATCTCTACGAAATTAAGAAAATGGTTACATTTTTTAAATGGCTACCTGATCCAGAAAGTAGTGATCATTTTAAGCTAAATTTATATGCGAAAATGATCCCTCATCTTAAAATCTAAAATATTTCTTTTCTCCGTTTTTAAATTTCTTTTTATCATCACCCTTTATTTTTTAGGCTGAAAACAAAATTCAATGATCGAAATGGGTAAATTACCATAAAGTTAGGATTCGGATTTATCATATTCGTTATAATGGCATTATGCGCGCAGCAGTTTTTTCTTTTTAATTATTTTTAATTTTATTTATTTCCTTTCTTTTTCTCTCAAATATTAAACATTCTATAAGATCGATTGAGGTCGATATCTGGAATCCCTGTTTAGATAATGCGACCTTACATCAGTGACAGATGAGGAGGGAGGATGAAGGGCAATATGCAGTAAAATATTGCAAGATTAGTTTCAAAATGATTCTACTTTTTTATCTTTTCTATTTTTATTTACCTATTTTGAATTTAGTGTTTTGTCAATGTTTTAATGTCATAAAATAAAACCTAACCAGGTAGCGATGCAAACAAAAAATAAGAAAAGCACGGGACGTGCGTGTAACTGTCATGCTGTGTTGTGTTGTGCATGGATGTGTAAGAATAAGATTGGAACACGTGTGTTTGGTTGGTAGGAAGGGAACTGAATAATGGCGCCCGCCGCCCCGCTTTATTGATTAATTGCTAACCGCATGCGTGCGTGCATACAAAAGTTAGATCACGAAACCGGAACGAAAGAGTCTATATAAAAGTTACTGAAACGAAAGAGCAGCGCTATCATTACTTATAAATTTATTTTGCTGTATATTTTCAATAAATAAGAAAGAACGAAAAAAAAAAACAAAAAAAAACAAAAAAAAAACAACAAAACACTAACGCACAAATAATTAATTTCCAAGAAATTAAGAAAATGGCTACAATTTAAAAAAAAAAAAAGAAACTGATCCGTAAGTTGATGATTTTACTTCATTTTGTATGGCAAAATGATCCCTTACGTTTCGTTTTGTTTTATTTTTCTGTGAAGTTTTTTTTTACATGCTCGCCTCCAAAAGAGTCGAATTTCTTTTTCCATTCAGGAAGAATTCGTGTACAGTTTAAGGACAAAACAAAATCAGATGGTTTAACTACAAATTAGATGTAATGACAATCAATTGATTAAACAGCAAAATAATTTAACTTTTTAACTGTTTCATACTCGCTGACTGGTTTAAGGGAGACAATTCGAAAAAAATTGTAGATGTAGAGTTACTTACCTTGAATTCTTTTATAATATTTGTAATATATTTTGGTAATGTCACTAAATCTAATATGGAATTGATTGCGAGAGAAAAAAAATCTGAATAGGCATAAAATTTGTGTTAAATTTATATTAAATATTATTACGTAAGAAATCATTTCGAGTTAATATTTATTTTATTTCAAGCAATACACGATTCAAATATGTAAACATTGCCTTAAAACTAACAAATATGGCCGATGTAAAGGATGTAAAGCGTCTTCAAAACGACCCTGTTTATTAGTTTTGAAGCAATGGTTACATATTTAAATCGTGTATTTCTCGAGTTTAAATGCTTGAAATAAAATAAATATTAACTCGAAATGATTTCTCACGTAATAATATTTAATATAAATTTAAGACAAATTTTATGCCTACTCAGATTTTTTTTCTCTCGCAATCAATTCCATTTAGTGATACGACGTGAGTTCATCTTTGTTGGTTTTCCTGAGACATTTTCCCTATTCATGGGTCAATAGCAAAAACAGCCTAAAAATATACGTCAAATATGTAAGAACAAAATCAGTTTTAATTGTTTTGATTAGTTGTAATTTGTCTGTCTGTCTGTCTGTCTGTCTCTGTCTCTCTGTCTCTCTCTCTCTCTCTCTCTCTCTCTCTCTCTCTCTCTCTCTCTCTCTCTCTCTCTCTCTCTCTCTCTCTCTCTTATATTTAACCACTCTAACATTTGGAGAAAGAATAACTACCTTTTTTCAGCGTGTGCTAGTACACATCACAAGCACATATATATAAATTAGATGGCAAAATAAGTTTCTTCATGACAACTAGACTACTCGTGACCCTGGACCTTCATAAGTATTGATTCCTTTGTAAAAATAGATAAATGAATAAAAAAAAAAATAAGGCACTTATCAGAAGTCAACGGTTTTATCCTTTTTTTTAACGGGCTAAAGCTTCTATTGTTTACATAATCTTCAAAATATCGAAAACATTTACAAGTAATTTTAACGTCTTTAAACTGTCAATTACAAAATCTAATGCAAAAAAAAAAAGACATAAAATAGTTTCAATCACAAAAAACTAAAGCAAATGCGTAGAAAAGTAACTGCTATTGCGTTTGTTTAGTGAGAAATTCACTCTAAATAGTATTTACTGGTTTAATCGTCTTAATTTCTTTCTTTTTAAACAACCAGCTAACGATGAGATGTCATTTTTTATTGCCTTTGGTAACAGTTACTTATTGTAATATTTTTTGTTGTGTTCCATTTATAAAAAAAAAAAAGTTAGATGTTACTATGCGTTGTTAATTAAGTAGTTTTTTTTAATTAATATTGAAAAAGAATACCCAACCATTTTAATGATGATCACAAATTACATCAGCCAAACGTTGTCAGCCAAGCAAAGCATGTTATTAACGTAATAAACATTTTTATTCCTGGCAAAAATATCAAACGGATTAAAAAGGTTTCTCATTTAAATGAAAAGAAATATACCTAAAAGCAACAACAAAAAATATGATTTGGATTTTCAGCTGAAACAATAGTTAAAATATATCTTTTTCATTAGAAGAGAAAATTTTTTTAATTACGCACAACTATATACTGTATACAGAAAATGTTGTTTTTTTAATGGGTAAATTGATCAAGTAGTTTTTATTTTTTATTTTACATAAGAAAAACATTTCTTTGGTTCTTTGCTTGAAAACGATTCCAATTTCCAATGTAAACACAAATAAAATAACTGTTTTAATCAATTTGGAACGCTAAAAACGTATAATGATTTTTATTTTTTAAATTATCTTCGGTTTTATTTATTTATGTATATTCGTTTTCTTCATGTTAGAATTTTAAATCAAATGTAGGAATGTACGGAAACAATATGAAAAAGAACAGTTCGTAAAATGCTGTAAAAAAAAAAGAAAATGGAATTTAAGGTTTTATTTTTATTTGTTTTGAAACGAGTATGTCAAGATGTTGGAAATGTACGCATGCGCAGAATTTTTTAAAGTGGAAGTCGAACACCGGAAGGACGGTTTCGTCGACAAAGCAAACTTGTTGCGGGGCCGTCCGTCCGGAGACAATCGACCCAACAACTAACAAGGTAGACATAGACAAAAGTAAACGGCAAAAAAAGGTAAAGAAAAATGACAGACAGGTTGTTTGGTTAAAGACGAGGGTTCGTCTTTTATTTGTAAAGGTAAAGGAAGCCTGAAATAGGATTTGAGATCGTATGATCTGGATGCTGGTTGCCACAGGAGGCTAAGGACTGGAGGTCTGGAACAGGTTCTCTAGACGTAGCGTGGTTTAAGGTTGCTCACTGAGTCTGGAACGATCGGCTGGACGTCTGGGCGATCTGAAACGGTCGGTGGACACTGAGAACGTGGGGTCAGTGTTAAGGAACGGACAATAGACACTGAGAACGTGGAGTCAGTGTTTAGAAATGGACGAAAGATCGACACTGAGGAACGTATGATCCGCGTTAAGGAACGGACGGGCGGTAGGGAGCCAGGTACAGGCGAGGTTGCAGACCGGAGGAGTAAGGTGAAGGCGAGGTTGCCGGAAAGCTGCAGGAGGCACTGGAAGCCGCTGGAGACTGGAAGTTGCAGGAATGAGCAGGAGCCGCTGGAGTGAAATGAAGTTTGCTGCTGGTGGGTCTCGGGAGGCAAGCAGTAGTGAATCGCATTAGTGGTAGAAAAACTTATTAGCCCTGAAAAGGGCTGTTGGAACTGCTGCTAGGAATCCCTCGGCTGGTGGATTCGGTCGACGTGACTGGTAGCGTGTGTCACACTTTGGGAGCATCCTCCTGCTTGCAGGCAGTATTTATTCGGTATTTATTTGCTTCCCCACTCAGCAAATAAGGCACAAAGCCGTTTTTTAACCTTGAGAGTGAAGGGGAGGGGGACTAGTTTCCCCGAGAGGGACCTGGATAGTGACAATTGGTATGAAGGGTTTCCCCTACATTGACCAATAACTGATTGCTAAAGAGCAATGGTCTTATATATGGGGTTGTCCCCACATATGGTCTTTGATTGCAGTATCTGCCGGAACAGATACTACACTTTGAGATTCATGCCCCCCCCCGCAGAGACGAGTGATGTTAGAGGTGTCGCTCCCACAAGACAGACAAACGACTCTAATTAATTCCAGAACGAAATTTTTGCAATCAAAACGTAGCTTCGGAATTTGTTGATTTTATTTGAATTAATTTCGTGTAAAAGTAAAAAGTCGATTGTTTCAATTATTAATGTTAAGCTTAATACATTTGAATTCTCATGTGCGTAAAGGGGTCAGGGAGTCAGGGACGGAAAGAAAGGAAAAGCGAACGTGTTCTCATTGCAATTGGATGTTGTTCATACGTTTAGGGAGCGCTAGCTATTGCGTCCTTTGTTTAAGGAAAGGAAGACGAAGAAAAAACAGCGGGAGGAGGGGTGAAGAAAGAACAACAGACAAAAAAAAATGGAGACGGTGACTTTTGAAACCGCGATAAACTGATCAGCTTTATATAGAAAGAGATTTTTTTTTTTTTTTTTTTTTTTACACAAGCATCACCACATTATCAAGGCCAAGAGGCCACTCAAGGATAAGGGTTAAAGAGTGTACAGTAGAAATTGGAAAATATAGTAATCATTAGTAACGAAAATTCGGTAAATTTGATAACTTATATGGAACGGCATCAAGAACTTATTTACGTTAGACTTGAAGACAACCATATTGTAGTCAGCCGGAAAGCAGGAAAACGGAAGACAATTCCACAGGCGTGCAGTTCTAAGAAAGAAGCTCTGTTCATGGAATCTACGTTTAGGTTTAGGTACAGATAAAGAGTGGGAGGAATTATTGATAGTGTTTTCAGCTAGACGAGTGTTTCTTGTGAAAGTTTGGCGAGGTGGGGGGACCATAGACTGAAGCTCAGTCAAACACTTTCCATGAAAATAACGATACATCAGAGACAAACTCGCAACATCTCTTCTGTGAGATAGAGGTTGCAGGGAAGAGAAAAGGACATCTCCTACGAGGCTACGAAGTCTATTTTGAACTCTATTAAGGCAGGACAAATCCTTTCTAGAAGCTCCTGCCCAGATGTGGCAACAGTATTCCATCCTTAGACGTACCTGGCTCTTATATAGATTGAGAATAGCATCAGCAGTGAGATATCTACCAGATCGATAGAAAGACCCCACCATTTTTCCAGTGGCCTTGGCAACAGAGTTGATGTACATGTTCCATTTAAGATCAGGAGTAATGGTCAAGCCCAGAAGTTTGTGAAAACTTGAGGCCTCCTGAAGACGAGAGCCATTCATTTCAATTGATGCCAGATGGGGATCAAAACGTTGATGATGTAAAGAGAGAAGCTTGGTTTTAGATGCATTAAAAGTAACTAGCCACTCCTTTCCCCATTGTACTACGTGCTCAAGATCAGAGGAGAGAGAATTGGAGAGAACTTGGTCGTTTACTGTCTTAGATGTGCTACCATAAATGGTAGTGTCGTCAGCATAAATGTCTACAAATGATGTAAGGATTTGATTTGGAAGATCATTAATGTAGATCAGGAAAAGAGTTGGGCCCAGGATGGACCCCTGAGGGACACTAGCATTAATACTGTGAGCTTCTGATTTTTGCCTCTCAACTACTACTCTTATGAACCTATCAGAAAGAAATGATTTAATAATTGAGAAGACATTTCCAGCTATACCATAGCTGGAGATCTTGTGAAGTAAACCTTTATGCCATACCCTATCAAAGGCCTTAGATATGTCAAGAGCAATTGCCCTAGAAAGATTGCCTCCGTCGAGAGATTTGCTAATCCTATGAGATATAACTGTAAGCACATCTGTTGTAGATATAGCAGAACGAAAACCATATTGAGTGTCACTAAGAAGGTTATTTTTGTTGAGATGGTTGATTACTTCTGTATTTAACACAGATTCCAGCAACTTACTCATGACGCACCGGAGACTTATTGGCCTGTACTGAGAGGGGGATGAGCGATCACCTGAATTCTTAAATACTGGGCATACTGATGAAATTTTCCAGGGTGATGGGAAGCAATTATCCTTAAGACAACATTTAAACAGTTTTGTAAATATGGGCGCTAGTTCAGGTTGAAGTTTTTTGAGTACTATAATTGGAATACCGTCAGGGCCAGTTGCTTTACTGGAATCAAGGTTTTTGATTAGCTTGGCAACATCACGTACAGATATACATATATCACATAGCGTGTTTTCTGATACAGGAGGAAATATTGGGGGTTGGCGGCCTTGGTCGCAAAGGGTAGAATTAGCTGCAAAGTTCTTGCCAAAGAGTTTGGCTTTGTCTGATGCTGACGAGATTACCTCGGGTCCATTGATGATAGTTGGGATAGAGCACACGCTTCTGTTCAGGATTCTGTTTGCTATTTGCCAAAACTGGTGGGAACCAAACCGCTGCTCAGCTACTTTGGACTTAACAGATTGAGCATACAACTCTCTTGCGTTCTTTATTACTTTCTTACAATGGTTGCTGGCAGTCCTGAAAGCGGCTTTAGTTTCCATACATCTATTACGTTGGAAGCAGTGGAAAAAGTGATTTCTGTGCGCAATGGCAGCAGCACATTCTGGAGAGAACCATGGCTGGCTGTTAGGTTTTTGCTAGAACTTTTTCGAGGGTATGAAACGGTCTATACCTACAATTAACCATTCCGTCAGGTCTGATACTATAGAGGACACATCCTTTTTAAACATGGAACGCAGAGGTAGATCCGATATAAATATATCCCAGACAGCCTTAGTGTATCGATATACTGTACGATGGAGAAGTATGTCTGGGGACTTATTACATTTCATTTTTATCTTAATTGATACAACAGAGTGGTCGGAAGATCCAAGAGGAGACAGAACAGAAACTGAACATAGTTCAGGGCAAGTTGTGAGAAAAAGGTCTAGTAGGCTCGCATACTGGCCGTCATTGTCGGGCACACGGGTGGGTCCATGAACAATCTGAGTGAGGTCATAAGCATAAGATGGAGAAGTGTAGAAACTTGTTATTTTTAATTATTATTCTTAGTTATACAAGAAGAATATCTGAAAAGATATATCAGAAAGCCACAGTTATGAAGTAGAATCGTGGTAATAGTTTTGACCCGTTGGGTCATGGGCATGCTTACAATTTTTCATGATTCTTGAAAAACTAAAAGTTTTGAATATTTATATCGAAAGACCCACACGTTTTTGACTATATTTTCGTTGTATTAAAACAAAACTAATTACCTGAATAAAACTGAATAAAACTGAATCAACAGGTGATTTTTTAAAAAAATCGTATTCAAAATAAAATCAAACAATTTAGATAATTGACAAGAGCATCTTGCTGTATCTATCATCATACTGACGTTAAATGGGTAAACAGCAAAACAAAATAAACCAAATACGCAAAAGTCCAGCTCAACTCTTTTTCCACAAACTGAGCAGGAGAACTTTCCAACTAATGATCCTCATTTTAGTCTTAGTAACATTCATTTTCATACACATACAAGCAGGCTGCATGGCATTGCCCAGTCATAGAATATGCTTAAATATGATATATTAATTTATGCAGATTTCATATTTATTATTATAGAGCCAATTCTTTCTTGATTATTATATTGTACCCAATATATAGTAGTGATTTAAAAAATTAAAACGATTTGCGTGCCATCAGCTAGAATTGAAACCAAAAAGCCTTTGAGCTTTCGTCAGATGGATAAGAAATAGTCAAAAATGAACTAACTTTAATGTATAAATATATATTTATGCATACATACAGAACACTTTAAGTCGACTTATGCCTGCCAAGTTCCAATTATTTTTTTCAATTTTGACCCCTTAGCAGCATTTTTATCATTTTTTATATTTAAAACAATTGTTCACAAAAATTGCAATTATTTGATCAACGTCATACCGATCTATAACCTTGCGTCTTGGAGGAGATGCAGTTTGAAAAAATGGAGACAGACATGCACAGACATAGTTTCATTTATATATATATATATATATATATATATATACACACACAGAAAAGCTTATGAGGAGGAATTTACTAATCAAAATAATAATCTATCTGTATGCAATGTGATGATTTGTATGAAAGTGAAACTTTGTCAGTGAGGGTTGACGGCATGTGTTCCATGGATAGAACTGATAAAAGCAAATTCCAAAACCAAATATAAATATAGTTATTTATATTTTAATCCCAACCAAATGAAAAAGCTCAATACATTCACTGAGGGTAGTAGAGCTTAGGATAAATAAGAAGAAGAACAAAGTTGTCAAGTAGAATTTTACAAAAAGTTTTTATTATTCGGCAGAATACTCCAAAGCTGAGTGCTCCTTAATCCACGGAGTTTCAAAGAAAGCTATTTCTTTTCATCAGAGGAAAAAATTGTTAGCGAAATAGTCAGAAAGTCGCGTTAAAAGTTTTAACATTTTTATATATTTGCTGGTTGCTGCATTCGTTGAAACTTGAAGTTTTATGATGTGTCGTCACAAAACTTAAAGAAACATAACATGTAAATATGTAAAACAGTTCATTTAATGTTACAAAAAAATAACTAACCGTATTAAAAGTCCGGTGAAATGGAGGTTAAAAATTTGCGGGTAAATGGAGTAGTTAGTGTTCGTCTCAAAGATTGACAAATGAAAAACAAAGCATTAGAAATTAGAGTTCCGATAGTTTGAAGACAATCAAAAAACAGCTTGAGAGTGATCAACTTCCTACGTAAGGAGATGAGCGACGTTTTTTATGACTGGTTTCCATAGCAACCACATCACTTCAGCGATTACTGTTGCTACTAATTCACTGCTGTCATGAAAAGAGAAGTAACAACTGAAACAGGGAGAATGAAAGAATGAAAGGGAGATAATTGGGGATTTTATTGAAAGCAGACGAGTGCTGTACATTGTTATTACATATGCGTATGTTATGTTTATGGAGGCAAAAAAAAAAAATAAGACTGAAATTAAACAAAGAACAAGTGAATTTACTGGAAGCCTAGAAAAATCATGGATTACAATAGAAAAATGTGAGCATGAAAAGTTATATGGTTAAGCTTTAACATGGAAAAGTAACGACCAGTTAAAACTGGAAAAGAAAAGGACAAGATATTCTAGTAAAAAATAGAATAAATTTATAACTTATAATATTGAAGCATTAAGAATGGTTTTTTTTTAAGTTCAATTTAACATTATATAATCAATTCTTAATGCTGCAATATTTTAAGTTATAAATTTATTATATTTTTTACTAGAATATCTTGTCCTTTTCTTTTCCAGTTTTAACAACTAATCCTTTACTTTTCCATGTTTAAGCTTAACCATATTACTTTTCATGCTCACATTTTTCTATTGTAATACATATTTGTATTAACTATGAAAGCAATAGTTAGGAGTGTATGGAGTAAGTTCAGGGAACTTCTGTTATTGCTAACCAGCAGAGCGTTACCACTGTCGATCAAGAAAATAATCTATCTGTATGCAATGTGATGATTTGTATGAAAGTGAAATTTTGTCAGTGAGGGTTGACGGCATGTGTTCCCTGGAGAGAACTGATATGAGAATGATGCGATGGATGTGTAATACGAGTCTTGAGGCTTAGATCTGATGGCTTTAGAGAAAGATTAAATGCGTGTCGGACAGTGGAATTTGTTGCTATAGTCACATTGGAAGACTGGATGAGAATTCTTTGGTTAATAGATGCAAAACAGTTGAAGTGGCAAAAGTGTTGGTAGGGGAAGACCAAGTAAAACGTGGGAAAAAATGAGGATAGACTTGATACAAAGATGGGATAAATAAAGATCTGACCAGAGATAGGTTATTTTAGGAGTCAATTTTTTAAAGTCGTCCAATACATGCCAGCATGCAGAATATGATGGTAATGATATTTTCTGTAAAATTTAATTTTTCTTATAGATTGTGTCCACTCACTGTTCATAGATCACCTTGGAAAATTTTGCTTTGGTAACCCATTTTCCTTTCACCAACCTTTATGCTATTTACGAGAAACCTTCATGAACTATTGTAGCCTAGCAAAGCACACATACGCAGCTCACTAAACATACATACACATACGTTACTCTCTAACAAAATAGATATGCTAATGCATACACACACATATTCATACTTATCCCATTTACACACATGTAAACACACATGACCTCCAAAATGAACACACATACGCAATTGTACCTTGCATATAAAAACTTGGACTTTTTGAACTCTCCATCTTTACAAATATATTGATATTTGTAACGTAACAACACCAAGTACAAAAAGACCCATTACACGCGTGTTCATCCCTCATGCTCTTCAGATGGATATTCAGGCAAATGAAAGTTGCTTTTTAATTTTGTATTGTTTTTTTTTTTCAAACTTCTTATATAAAGTACTGCCAAAAAGAAAGTCCACACTTGTCATTTTTTCGAAAACTACAAATTTAAGCTAACTTGAATGTAACTGTTTAAACAACC
Organism: Euprymna scolopes; assembly: GCF_053919585.1. Taxonomy (NCBI): domain Eukaryota; kingdom Metazoa; phylum Mollusca; class Cephalopoda; order Sepiida; family Sepiolidae; genus Euprymna; species Euprymna scolopes. The sequence continues at coordinate 84,698,611 of NC_136501.1, forward strand.
CATACCTTATTTGATTCGCCTTTTATTCCTTTATAATTTTACCTGTTCATATTTTACTTTTGATTGAAGTACCCTAGTGTTTACGTCAATTTAAAAAATTAACTTCAAATCAAGAAGGCAAAAAGAAACTCCGCACAATGGAAAATTGTTATTTAAATGTAACTTTAGAACATTAATGCAACACAAATACAACAGGAACACAATGAACTAGTTATTATTCAGTAGCATAGCCCTTCTACAATTTGACAGCCTGCAAATTTTGGGGCGTTCTCTTGAATTATGCGGCAATGCTCCGGTGAAAGGGCATCCCACTTCTCTTTAATTTTTGTCCAAAGTTCTTCCAGATTTGAAATTTTGTCATTGCATAGCTGTTGCTCGATGTAATGCCATATGTTGTCGATAGGATTGAGGTCTGGAGATTGTGCAGGTCAATCCAAACATGCTCTTCAAGGAACCTCTTGACATTGCCAGCTGTGTGATGGGAGCATTATCCTGCATGAAGATGGGATTATCATCCAAATTTTTGGCCAAAGTATGGTAGAAAATACTTAGCCAACATATAATGTACTTGGTCGAATTTATTCGACCTTGCAAGCGGACTATAGGCCTTGGGCCATTGGCACTAATAACGTCCCACACCAAAACTGAACCTCCACCACCTTGCAGCACTAAAACTGTGTACCTAGGATTAAATTCTTCATCCTTCCTTCGACAGACATACTGCCTACCATCATAGCCTAGTCTATTGAACTTGCTTTCATTGCTAAAAATCACTTTTGATCAATATGAAGAGTCATGATCTTCATTGCATCTGACAATGTCCAAATGGTGCTTTCTGTTCTTTACAGAAATCATTGGCTTGCGTCTTGGAACACAGTCTCACAAATTAAATTCTGTTCTTAACAAAGAGCACTTTTTAACACGATTACACTATTGTTGAATTTGGGGAGCTGTTTCAAATCTGTTTCTGAGGCTGCGGATCTTGATAGCATTGTCTTCCCTGTAAAAAGTAACTCTAGCACGACCGGATTTAGAGGCATCACAAACACTGGCCGTGTTTTTGGTGCTTTTGAACAGTCATTCATACCGTTTTCTCATCACATTTCAATCTGCGTCTGATTTCTCGATTGGATAAGCCAGAAAGGTGGAAATAAATGAGCTCCTGATGATCACTAAGAGAGACTCGAGGTATGTAGACTAAATATTATGTTCTATAATCTTGGAACAACAACAATTACGATTAAAGATGCTAAAAGTGGATATTTTACGATTATAAATACTAAAAGGTATATATTTTAAGCTGGTTTTAAGCTCATTTGTTGCTGCAGAGTTTGTTTTTTTGCCTTCCCGATTTGAAGCTATTTTTTTAATTGACGTGAACACTAGGATACTTCAACTAAAAGTCAAATACGAACAGGTAAAATTATCGCTATATATATGAAATGAACTCATTTTTCCCTTCTGATTTTGACCTTAATAAGATTAAAGATCAAGACATTACATGCAAATGTAATATGCACAAACTGCAGCATAATATCTGAGGTGTGTTATAGGCCTATTACCTCTCCACTTCCTTGATAATCATAGATTTCTATATTTTTTCTGCTGAGAGTTCACTGCCAAAATCGGTTAAAATCAATGGAAGTGGTAAAATCTTTTCTCTCTAATAAATTCCTCCTTTCCTCGCCATTACTTAACACTGTTGCGGGATCGTTCACAAGGGACTGTTACGAAGGAACACTGGTTTGGGCTTTCTTTACTTCGGAGTTGCTTAAAAAACTGGAATGGAATTTTAACGTTCCTTTCGTTCTATGCTTTCTGCTGGGTGAAATGCACCATGGACTTAACCAAATCGAAGGGTCATTTATGCCTTTTTTGTTTTTGTTTTTCCGAACACGTCCATTATTTTTGCCCCTGCTTTATGCTTTTTGTTTTTCTGATTTCTATTTAAAAGAAGTTTTACGTTTCTTCGCTGTTTTTTTTTTTTTTTTCTTCTTGTTTTGGTTTTGCCGATTTTTTAAAGAAGTTTAACATCGCTTTTTTTTTTTAATATTTAAGCAGGGTTATTACTTTGCTTATTCTTTACTTTACCTCCCCCCACTTTACACACACACCTCCAAACAACCGGACAACGCCGGGTACCCCCTCTAGTAGAGGAATAAAAGGCGAAACAAATGAGGTATAGGTTGTTTAAACAGTTGCATTCAATTTAGCTTAAATTTGCGGCTTCTGAAAAAATGACAACTGCGGACTTTCTTTTTGGCGGCACTGTATGTATGTATATAGTGTTTTGATTTGATTTCGTTACAACACTTGTTCCATAAAAAATAATGCGCTATTCAAATCAGAACCCAAAAACAAACGAACTTTCAACAACCGGAAGTGAATTTATTATCACTTGCGTTATTAGGAAATGACATTTTTATGTGAATACCAAGAATGAAAAATATATTTCCGAATCGCTATTTTTAGCTCTTCGAAAATATACTTTATTTTTTACCCATCTCCCCTTCTGTTTCTCTCTTTCTTTATTCCCCTTCTCTATCCAACTTTCTACCTATTCTCTCTTTTTAATTTTCTCTACTTTTTCTCTTCATAACTTGTGTGTGTGTGTGTGTGTGTGTGTGTGTGTGTGTGTGTGTCTCGCTTTCTCTCTATTTCATTTCCATTCATTAAACACCACTTTATAATATCATCATAAAATATTGTTCATATTTTTTCATAAATCCATACTACAAAAGTCATGGAATTATGTAAATCTCAAGTGCACACTTAACATCAATTCATGTCTATTGAAATTCTCTTTTTTCTCGGACAATCCTCGTTATGTCACGAAAACCGATATTTTGTCTCCATTTATAGACACATTTTGCGGAAAATCCTCCTTTCATCGGGAAATCCCTACGTGACATTTTGAATCCAAATTTATCAAATGTCTCACGTGATTTGGTATTCCAGAAAAGTTTCTATTTTCTTCTGTTTTGCATCATGCATCGCTGCCAAATCGAGGCATCTTTTTACTGTTGTGCTCTTCCAGTGAACGAGGAATTATTTAGTCCTATCGTAACCAGTAATATCGCCATTTTCACGGTAAAGTATTATTATTTGTACTAGTTTATACCCGTTCCTTGAAGGGCTATGTCAATTTCCGTTTTTACCTTACTTCTATCATTTTGTAACATGTACAAAGAAAAATATTTGAAATTTTTTAATAATTTATTTTCAAATGCTACTTAATATTTGCATGAGAGAGTAACTATGATGAATTTATTGTTTTTATTGATTAAAAAACAGAAAATCTGTTTGAAAGCAAAACTCATTCACTTTGGATTAATGTTGAATATCCTTAGTCAATTTTTTTTTTTTTTTTTTTTTTTTTCAGATTATCAAAAAAATAAAGATCACTTAATTTTAAAAAAATATTTATTCGTATTATTTGGACTCTTCGAATTACTGTTTTTATTAGTGTTATTTTCACAACATTTCAATCGCTGTAACCTCTAACCTTTTCTCAGGTGTATCTCTCTTGTCAAACTCTGGAATTTTTTTTATCGAACTCTGGGAAGTGTTCTATCGAACTCGGGGAATTTTTCAGTTGAACTCGGGGAAATTTTCAGTCGAACTCGGGAATCTGCATGGAATTTCAGACAGAATCCTTTATTTGATCCATGGCAGTAGTAGGGTTAGCTAGGACAATGACACGTGGCGTAATGGTTATAGTACTTAGTAATATTCAAGTTATACTCTTTTGGAGGTTGAAGATGTCACTCCAATTACAACTGCAAATTACTTCAGACTTCTACCCTGTCATAGTTAATAAAACGAGAGCATACTACCCCCCTCCCTAAATTGAATAAAGTGTTCTGTTCGAAATTCTGTGTAGATGCCAGAGTTTGACAAGAATCACCTGAAGAAGGTCGAAAATTACATCGACCAAAACGTTGTGAAAATAACACTCAAGATGAGAACAATAGTTTTAAAAAAAAATCCAAATAATCAATCTTCATCTCAAAAATTCAGAAACATAAAAATATTTCCATGATATTTTTTATGTTATATTTTTAAATTTTGTTTTTTTAACTGAATAAATGATTTATAATCATTTATTCAGTTAAAAAAACAAAACTTATGTGCGATTTAAATTCTGATATTGATGTCATAAAAACCTACTGCTTTAGTAGTACTCTGTCTATCCCTTTTTTGTCAACCAATCATGTGTTTCAATCTGTGTTGAATAAATTCCAAAAACACCTTAACTTTTTGATAGTGTATAGATTATTACTTATTTGATAGTATATAGATTATTACTTATTTGATAGTATATAGATTATTACTTATTTGATAGTATATAGATTATTACTTATTTGATAATATATAGATTATTACTTATTTGATAGTGTATAGATTATTACTTATTTGATAATATATAGATTATTACTTATTTGATAGTATATAGATTATTACTTATTTGATAGTATATAGATTATTACTTATTTGATAGTGTATAGATTATTACTTATTTGATAGTATATAGATTATTACTTATTTGATAGTATATAGATTATTACTTATTTGATAGTATATAGATTATTACTTATTTGATAATATATAGATTATTACTTATTTGATAATATATAGATTATTACTTATTTGATAGTGTATAGATTATTACTTATTTGATAATATATAGATTATTACTTATTTGATAGTATATAGATTATTACTTATTTGATAGTGTATAGATTATTACTTATTTGATAGTATATAGATTATTACTTATTTGATAGTATATAGATTATTACTTATTTGATAGTGTATAGATTATTACTTATTTGATAATATATAGATTATTACTTATTTGATAGTGTATAGATTATTACTTATTTGATAGTATATAAATTATTACTTATTTGATAGTATATAGATTATTACTTATTTGATAGTGTATAGATTATTACTTATTTGATAGTATATAGATTATTACTTATTTGATAGTATATAAATTATTACTTATTTGATAGTATATAGATTATTACTTATTTGATAGTGTATAGATTATTACTTATTTGATAGTATATAGATTATTACTTATTTGATAGTATATAGATTATTACTTATTTGATAGTATATAGATTATTACTTATTTGATAGTATATAGATTATTACTTATTTGATAGTATATTACTTATTTGATAGTATATAGATTATTACTTATTTGATAATATATAGATTATTACTTATTTGATAGTGTATAGATTATTACTTATTTGATAGTATATAAATTATTACTTATTTGATAGTATATAGATTATTACTTATTTGATAGTGTATAGATTATTACTTATTTGATAATATATAGATTATTACTTGTTTGATAGTGTATAGATTATTACTTGTTTGATAATATATAGATTATTACTTATTTGATAGTATATAGATTATTACTTATTTGATAGTGTATAGATTATTACTTATTTGATAGTATATAGATTATTACTTATTTGATAGTATATAGATTATTACTTATTTGATAGTGTATAGATTATTACTTATTTGATAGTATATAGATTATTACTTATTTGATAGTGTATAGATTATTACTTATTTGATAGTATATAGATTATTACTTATTTGATAGTATATAGATTATTACTTATTTGATAGTGTATAGATTATTACTTATTTGATAGTATATAAATTATTACTTATTTGATAGTATATAGATTATTACTTATTTGATAGTGTATAGATTATTACTTATTTGATAATATATAGATTATTACTTGTTTGATAGTGTATAGATTATTACTTGTTTGATAATATATAGATTATTACTTATTTGATAGTATATAGATTATTACTTATTTGATAGTGTATAGATTATTACTTATTTGATAGTATATAGATTATTACTTATTTGATAGTATATAGTTTATTACTTATTTGATAGTGTATAGATTATTACTTATTTGATAGTATATAGATTATTACTTATTTGATAGTATATAGATTATTACTTATTTGATAGTGTATAGATTATTACTTATTTGATAGTATATAGATTATTACTTATTTGATAGTATATAGATTATTACTTATTTGATAGTGTATAGATTATTACTTATTTGATAGTGTATAGATTATTACTTATTTGATAGTATATAGATTATTACTTATTTGATAGTATATAGATTATTACTTATTTGATAGTATATAGATTATTACTTATTTGATAGTATATAGATTATTACTTATTTGATAGTATATAGATTATTACTTACTTGATAGTATATAGATTATTACTTATTTGATAATATATAGATTATTACTTATTTGATAATATATAGATTATTACTTATTTGATAGTGTATAGATTATTACTTATTTGATAATATATAGATTATTACTTATTTGATAGTATATAGATTATTACTTATTTGATAGTGTATAGATTATTACTTATTTGATAGTATATAGATTATTACTTATTTGATAGTATATAGATTATTACTTATTTGATAGTGTATAGATTATTACTTATTTGATAATATATAGATTATTACTTATTTGATAGTGTATAGATTATTACTTATTTGATAGTATATAAATTATTACTTATTTGATAGTATATAGATTATTACTTATTTGATAGTGTATAGATTATTACTTATTTGATAGTATATAGATTATTACTTATTTGATAGTATATAAATTATTACTTATTTGATAGTATATAGATTATTACTTATTTGATAGTGTATAGATTATTACTTATTTGATAGTATATAGATTATTACTTATTTGATAGTATATAGATTATTACTTATTTGATAGTATATAGATTATTACTTATTTGATAGTATATTACTTATTTGATAGTATATAGATTATTACTTATTTGATAATATATAGATTATTACTTATTTGATAGTGTATAGATTATTACTTATTTGATAGTATATAAATTATTACTTATTTGATAGTATATAGATTATTACTTATTTGATAGTGTATAGATTATTACTTATTTGATAATATATAGATTATTACTTGTTTGATAGTGTATAGATTATTACTTGTTTGATAATATATAGATTATTACTTATTTGATAGTATATAGATTATTACTTATTTGATAGTGTATAGATTATTACTTATTTGATAGTATATAGATTATTACTTATTTGATAGTATATAGATTATTACTTATTTGATAGTGTATAGATTATTACTTATTTGATAGTATATAGATTATTACTTATTTGATAGTGTATAGATTATTACTTATTTGATAGTATATAGATTATTACTTATTTGATAGTATATAGATTATTACTTATTTGATAGTGTATAGATTATTACTTATTTGATAGTATATAAATTATTACTTATTTGATAGTATATAGATTATTACTTATTTGATAGTGTATAGATTATTACTTATTTGATAATATATAGATTATTACTTGTTTGATAGTGTATAGATTATTACTTGTTTGATAATATATAGATTATTACTTATTTGATAGTATATAGATTATTACTTATTTGATAGTGTATAGATTATTACTTATTTGATAGTATATAGATTATTACTTATTTGATAGTATATAGATTATTACTTATTTGATAGTGTATAGATTATTACTTATTTGATAGTATATAGATTATTACTTATTTGATAGTATATAGATTATTACTTATTTGATAGTGTATAGATTATTACTTATTTGATAGTATATAGATTATTACTTATTTGATAGTATATAGATTATTACTTATTTGATAGTGTGTAGATTATTACTTATTTGATAGTGTATAGATTATTACTTATTTGATAGTATATAGATTATTACTTATTTGATAGTATATAGATTATTACTTATTTGATAGTATATAGATTATTACTTATTTGATAGTATATAGATTATTACTTATTTGATAGTATATAAATTATTACTTATTTGATAGTGTATAGATTATTACTTATTTGATAGTATATAGATTATTACTTATTTGATAGTGTATAGATTATTACTTATTTGATAATATATAGATTATTACTTGTTTGATAGTGTATAGATTATTACTTGTTTGATAATATATAGATTATTACTTATTTGATAGTATATAGATTATTACTTATTTGATAGTGTATAGATTATTACTTATTTGATAGTATATAGATTATTACTTATTTGATAGTATATAGATTATTACTTATTTGATAGTATATAGATTATTACTTATTTGATAGTATATAAATTATTACTTATTTGATAGTATATAGATTATTACTTATTTGATAGTGTATAGATTATTACTTATTTGATAATATATAGATTATTACTTGTTTGATAGTGTATAGATTATTACTTGTTTGATAATATATAGATTATTACTTATTTGATAGTATATAGATTATTACTTATTTGATAGTGTATAGATTATTACTTATTTGATAGTATATAGATTATTACTTATTTGATAGTATATAGATTATTACTTATTTGATAGTGTATAGATTATTACTTATTTGATAGTATATAGATTATTACTTATTTGATAGTATATAGATTATTACTTATTTGATAATATATAGATTATTACTTATTTGATAGTGTATAGATTATTACTTATTTGATAGTATATAGATTATTACTTATTTGATAGTATATAGATTATTACTTATTTGATAGTGTATAGCTTATTACTTATTTGATAGTATATAGATTATTACTTATTTGATAGTATATAGATTATTACTTATTTGATAGTATATAGATTATTACTTATTTGATAGTATATAGATTATTACTTATTTGATACTATATAGATTATTACTTATTTGATAGTATATAGATTATTACTTATTTGATAGTATATAGATAATTACTTATTTGATAATATATAGATTATTACTTGTTTGATAGTGTATAGATTATTACTTGTTTGATAATATATAGATTATTACTTATTTGATAGTATATAGATTATTACTTATTTGATAGTATATAGATTATTACTTATTTGATAGTATATAGATTATTACTTATTTGATAGTGTATAGATTATTACTTATTTGATAGTATATAGATTATTACTTATTTGATAGTGTATAGATTATTACTTATTTGATAGTATATAGATTATTACTCACTAGGAGTAGTCACACAAACCATCATCAAAAATTGCCCTTTAAGAACAACTTGTGGTGTTCCCTGGAGTTTGAGTGACAACAAGTCTCCCCAGATTTCCAGTACTCTCCACCTCTTTCGATAACTTTGCAAAAGAATTTGTGTTATCACAATAGCCACTTACCATTGATTTCTTGTTGGCGACGATCATTGGTCTTCACTGGAATTTGGGTGGCAATAACCCTCCTAAAGGTCCCAGTCCTCTTTGCACATCTCTAGCGGAGGTCTGGCTAGTGCTTTCTCTCCTCAGTCTTCCCCTCCTCCTTATTTGGTGCCTGTTTATGGTGACACTCACAAAAAAAGGGAGGGGGCAGTTTTTTTCATTTATACAGTTTGTTTTCATGATTTTGTGTGATGTTACTTTGTGTTTTGCATCTGTAGCCGTTTCTGTATCCAGTTTGTGTGTAGTTTATGTGTGGTGTTTGTTTCCACATTCAAGGGTTTTCCTTAATATTTCTGCAGTTTTCAATATTGAAATTCATATTTTCTTAGCCATCCCTCTGATTCCAATCTATCCCATTCTTTTTTCAAAGTTTTTTTTTGGTATCCTTTCTAGCACTCCTACTATTAGAGGTGTTATTTTTACTTTCATTTTCGTGATCCCTTTGAGCTCTCTGGCCAGTAATGTGAATTTGCTCCGCTTCTCATTCACCTTGATTTTCACTCTGTGGTCTGTTGGAACAGCAAAATCTACAATCTGGCAGGACTTTTCCTTCTTGACTATTATGACATCTGGTCTTCTTGCTTGAATGGGTTTATCCGTTTGTATATCCATGTCCCATAGGATCTTGTGATTTTCATTTTCCATTACTTCTGCCGCTTTGTATCATTTGTCTGTTTGTTCAAAATTCATTTGTTTGCATAATTGCCAATGTACTGCCTTCCCCACTTGATCTTGTCTATTTTCACATTCTTTTTGGGCTAGTTTGCTGCATTCACTTATTATGTGGTTTATTGTTTCGTCCCTTTGTCCAGTTTGGCTAGTTTTCTTGTGTCTTGTGTTTTTTTTTATGTTATTTACACAGTCTTTTATACAGACCAGTCCTCTTCCTTCATCTTTCCTTTTCACATATAGTCAGTCAGTATCATCTTTTGGGCGTAGTGCATTGTGCATAGTCATGAGTTTCCTGGTCTTCTGGTCGAGATTCCTCTGTTCTTTATTGGTCCAGTTTATAAAAAGTCCAAAGTATCTTATCAATGACACTGTTCATGTGTTTATTTCTTTAATTAGTTTTCAACTATTTAGTTTGGTTTCGAGGAATTTTCTTGTTTTTCTGGGGTATTCCTTTCCAATCTTCTCTTTCATTTCTGTTGCTTTGATGGCGTATGCTTCCAGCACTCCCAAGTATTTGTAGCTATCTTGTTCACCTAGTGCCCTCATTTCTGTTTGATCGGGCAGTACGATATCTTCTGTTGCTTCTAGTTTTCCTCTCCTCATGGTGAGTAGTGTACACTTTTTCATACCAAATTACATTTGGTTATCCTGGCTAGAGATTCTGGTAATGTTTATTAATGTTTCTAGTTCTGTCTTTGTTTTTGCAAACAGTTTTAAATCATCCATGTACATTAGGTGGTTCATTCTTTCTTCTGTGTTAGTGAACTTATATCCGGCTTGGCATTTTCTTAGGATGTTGTTCAGGGGCATCATGGCTAATTATTATAATTATTATTATCAACCCACTAGGAGCTCTCGCACAGGTCATCATTAGTGATTGCTCACTGATAATAATCGGAAGTATTCCTTGGAGTCTGAGTGACAAGTCTCCCCAGATTTCCAGTACTTTCTGTCTCTTTCTATAACCATTGCAAATGATTTTGCATTATCGCAACAGCTGGTTACTATTCACCTCTTGATGGAAACAACCATTGATGTTCTCTGGGATTTGGGTGGCAACAGGCCTCTCCAGGGTCACAGTATTCTGTACACCCTTCCAGTGGAGGTCGGTCCTGGATATGACCTTAAACTATATCCAGTGGTGAGGCCCCAGCTTGTGGGCTTTGGGGAGTGTGGAGCAACCCTTTAATTACCATTGCTCCCAGGTCCACTCTGACCCAAAGTGGTAGTACCTGTTAGGGTCCCAACTATGGGTTAAATAGAAATCGATGTGAAAGCAACAAATATATTCTATTAAAAAAATTTTTCTTCAAAATCTTTGGATTCGGCATTAAATAACCCGAAAAGGGTTGATATGCCGTAAAACAAAAACAACCAACCAACCAATCCAGTGGAGGTCAGTGGAGTGGAGGTTAGTGCTCTCCTCTGTCTTTCCATCCTCCTTGATCTTTCATGACTATTTTACATTCTATCAGCCAAGAATGGTACAGTTACATCGTTTTTTTGTTTTTTTTGTGAAAGAGGGATTTTTTTCCGTTTCAGTTCAACTTGGTTCTTTCTGTGTTTTTGTTTTCTAGTGCAACTTACATGTAACTAGTTAGCGTTCAGTTTGTTAGTTGTTTCTGCATTTAAAGATTTCTCTTAAGATTTCAGCTATTTTCATCATTGACGTATATTGTATAGTCTCAGCCTTCCTCTTGATTCCAACTTTTCTCGTTTTTTTTTCCCCCCCAAGGTTTTTAGGTCTGTTCCTAGTGTTTCTATGATTATCAGTATCATGTACAATATCTCTTTCAGTTCATTTGCTTTGCTTTTCTGTCTCCTTGATCTTCACCCTGTGATATGCTGTGACGTCAAGATCTACGATTTGGTAGATTTTTTTTCTTTCTGGTTGACTTGGATGTTTGTACCTCCATATCCCAGACGATTTTGTGGTTTTCGTTTTCCAGTATTGTCATCAGTTTCTACCTCTACCATTTGTTACCATTCCTCACACAATCGTGTTTATTTTTATATTCTTTTTAGACTAGTTTGTTGCATTCACTTAGGTAATTGACCGTTTCGTCTCTTTGTCCACAGAGTCTACATTTAATATTTTCCAGCATTAGCATTGTTCAGTGCAGCTGTCACTAACGATTCTGTTTCTCTATTCAAATATCCTTTTTTATCCAGGCGTTTTCATGAGTCTTTGCTCTTGTCATTTTCCTGAATTGTCAGTGTAGTTGTTTCTTTCCTCACTTTTGTTTTCTCGTCTTTTCATTTCTCGTTTCACTGTTCTTTGTATCGTTCATATTGGCAGTGTCCTTTGCTGTATTTATCAGCCTTTTTGTGTTCGGAATTATTCTTCCAATTCTTCATAAATATATGGATGATGTATGTTTTAATAATTGATGGCATAACTTCAGGATTATGTTCTAAAGGTGTAAACGTGCCTTTTGTATGGAGTTTGTTTTTGTAACAATCAGTTCCTTACTAGTTTTCTTTTTCTGAGAATAGTAGTCCGAATATTACATATTAAACACATTTAAATTTCTTTTTATATCTGTATTGTGTTCTGAGAAATTGATTAAATAAAAACAAAATAAACAATGATTTGAGAATGTGTGTGGCATGTGAATTCGAAATTCATAAATATATATATATATATATATATATATATATATATATATATATATATATATATATATATAGTTGAAATAATCCAATAATCATTTGTCTGGCTAACAAAAAGTTCCCAATCCAGTAGATCATATCTGAAGTCTACTTTTTCCCAGTCGTCTATCCATTGGCAGATGAAGAGGCGCCACTCCTTCCTGGTATGTAAATAAATGTTAACTCGAGTAATTAAACTACTAACTTTTTATTGATCATGAAACGATGAAACACTGCATTAAATGAAGCCCACATCCCAGTCTCCAGAACATTTCACTCTAACGACCCGACATGAACTCGCCCTATTCGGCCAACACTTTATACTTTATTTGATATGTGCTGAAAAAAAAATCCATATTTTTCTGGATTTTTCTCTGCAACCCATCCCTGTAATAAATAACCGTCTCTTGTTATCAAACTGTGATTTTTTTTTTCTTTCAATCATAACATTCTTTCGGATGTTTTTCTATTTCATGTCTGCGATTTTATTGATTGCTACTCGTCTGAACATAAAAGGTAACACATTTGGATTGTTCAGACTATTCTTCTCGTCCTGTTTGTTTCAGCTGATGTAACTGCCAATCTTTTTCAGGTGCATCTTTCAAACTCAGAAGTTTTTTATGTCGAACTCTGGAACTTATATAGCATTTTTAATTGAATCCTTTATTTAATTTAGTTCCGTCACTCATGACCTGGTTATTCATAGTTACTATAATCTGTAGTAGGGTGCTGCAATTGGCTAATCGGTTGAGTGCCAATTGATCGTATAACTAAGAAAGTAGACGCGAATGAAGAAGAGAAGACAAACGCAGATGAACAGTTATAAAAGAAGTTCTATTTATTTTGCCATAAATACACAAGAAAAATGTAGAAGAACTGGAGAAAGTCGATTGATGCCTGTATCTACTTTCTTAATTGCACGATCAGCACCTAATGTATCAGCCCGTTAATGTATTGCCCCAGCATAATCTTTGGACACAAGCAACGGTTGCCAAAGACATATCATTCAGGCCTGGCCAAACGTGATAGTGAACATCTCAATAAAACGCAGCCAAGAATAGCACCAAGCCCTTGACTTCATGCTAGTTGTAAAAAAAGTCAGTAAGCATTAACAATACTCTTCAAGACCTACCAACTCTCTTCAGCAATAGATGGAACAACCAAAACTTTATGGACATTCATCAAACGCCATAAATTTCTGGACACTACTAATGCCACTATAAGAAAAAAGTTGCATTAGTGCAGGATGAGTTCAGCTGCAACGATCACATTGAAAAGCGCCCCAACACCAGTACAGACTCACTTGTACTTAGCACTGCAAACTTACTTGAAAGCCTCATGCGATTAACTTCGACCATAATGTACCACCAATCTTGACAATCAACTCCACACCATGAATGACGCAATCAACAAGTGCAGACTTACTTGCACTCTTTCCTTTCAATCTGCAGATGCACATGCAAACTAAGAGAAGAAATAATCATGCTGATCCCCTCGCTTGTGTCTATTTTCGCAGTTTGGATGTTGATCAACCATTCAACTATCGGCCTGTTGCAACAAAGGAGTGAATTTTTGGGCCTTGATTGGCTGTTGATATCAGATGAGTATTAAAAAAACGGTGCATTTGTTATGAAATGACAAATGTGCACTTGATGAATCCGGATTAAGCAGTCGAAGTGATTCACACTTGCCTCATTCCCACCGTAAAAGAGTTTGTCTTTGCTTTGTAGTTTGAAAATGAAAGAAATGTTTAATTCATGAGAAACAGAATGATTGGTCATTTTATAGTACAATAAGAAAAAGGTGAACTAACGAATTATGTGTATTGATTAAAAAAAAATAACCGGAAATTTATTTAATGTCTGAAATCTGCTGACATAAAAAAGTTAAAAGAAAAGAAGAAAAGTGAGAGAAAATATTCAGTGATTTGTGAACTGCATTATTTTTGATGAGGAAACAAGTTGATTATTATTTTCATATTAATCCGGTGGAATTGAGCTTTGACGGCCCCATTGAATTCAATGTTTGAATTCAAACATTGAATTCAAACATTGAATTCAAACATTGAATCCAATGTTTGAATTCAAAGGGTAAACAATTTCCTGATCAAGTTTCAAACTTTTTTTCATCGAACTAATGAGTCATTTGTAACGTTCTGCGGAAGAATTCTACTGACCCCACATGATAACTCGTAATCTTGTTGTCAGCAGAAAGTAGCAATCGTCTTTTGGTGACATGTTTTAAATGGTTCTTAATAGGTAGTGACGTCTCTTTGTGAAAGTGGTCATAGTGGTGATGTGGCAATCATAGAAGTCAAACTTTTCTTTTTTTTTTTCTTTAGTGCTGATGTAGCAACACAAGTTCTGTAATACAGTAAAAAATCTTTTTAAAATAAAATCAACACCAACGACTTGTGTTCTTTTGTTGCTTTATTTTATTTTTTCACAGTAAAGTGTCACACAAGCTTCTCCTTGTTCGCTTCCAGCTAAGTCAGAGGTTGTGCTTCAAAAAAGACATTTTAATAAAGGGTTAAGTTAGAAATTCTGTACTGGTTTCCATGTTCAAGATTTTTAAGTTTGAAAAGATGCACCTAAGTAAAGTTATATTGTGACTTTTGATACTAGTTGTTGTGAACACGAATGACACCAATTGTTATATTGTGTTTTATAAGGTATTGTATCTCACTACCCGATAATGACCGTCACAATAACAAAAATAGTGTATGATAGTAAGACAGACAAAATATTAAATTAAATATTTATTGAAGAAACGTAATGAAATGAAAAATCTTCTTATTAGTAGGAAAATTCCAAGAAGTTTAGATTCGAATTAATCAGAATTGTCTCTTGTTGATAAAAAAGAAGAAGAAGAATAGCAAATTCCTGTAACATCAAGGTTAGTTAGATTGAAATTAATTAAAATTATCTCTTGTTGATAAAAAAAGTTCTGAGAAGGAAAATTGCATAGTCTTGTAGGTGGGACGTTTGGTGCCAACATTCTGCTTCTATGAGAAAAAAAAGGCGAAGGCTTTCACGTTATTGTTGATGCCACTATCAGAGAAAGAAAGGACGAAGACGTTCATGTTAGCTACTCCTGTTACTAGGAAAGAGAGAAAGAGAAATCCATGCAAGACGTTGGACGACCTCCTCCACTAAACTGCTAGTGAAAGCTGATGACACAGCCCTTATATATGGGGGGCGTAATATGGAGCTAAGGTTTCATCTGTGATCAGAGGAGACATTTTTGTTTGCTGTTGTGTTTTACTGCCTTGATTATCCTTTCTTGTTAGGGAATGCTCGTTCCCCTGAGTCCATGTTTTGTTGTTTCCATTTAAACTGGATGTGTCTGTGAGAGAATTTATTAAGTTTGTCACTTGTAGTCCTGTTACAGATATTTTACCACATATTTCTATATCTGATCTGTTGGATTTTTCTGACCTTCTCTCTTAGTGTAGCTATTTCCTTGGGTAATGAGTTTTGCCCAGTAATTCTTTATTATAATAAACTGTATATCGTGGTGAAAAGATGGGTACAAAAAGCATAGTTTCTGATAAGTCGATTGAATGTTGAAGTAAAAACAGATCGGCGCCATCTTCACTTATGTGTCGCCGTTATTGGTATCATTGGTTGCTCCTGGTGTTTGTGTCTTCGCTCCTGCTGGTGCAAAGCGGGCTTTATTTATGTTGTTGTTGCTATAAGTTCAATGGAGATCTTGTATTTCATAATATAACAGAGGATACATTTTTCGAAACGTTGTGTATTTAACAACCAAGATGAGAATAGCAGTCCCAATAATCAACAAAAATTTTCAATCCTCATCTTAAAAGTTCTGAAACCTAAAGTACTAGTTTAATATTTTTAATTATTTTTGTGGAGAACAAAACAAACATGAAAAGATAGTTTGGTGCATTAATTGTATTTTTAACAATTTCCATCAAGAATTATGTGCCCTTTAATAGTTAATAAATCTAAGAAAATAGTTTTGTCACCAATAGGTGGCGCTGTTAGTGATCTTTCATTTGCAATGAGAACTCTCACTAATTTGCATGTAAATGGTTGATGGTGCTTCATTATTAGTCAATTGTAATCAATGTCATAAAGTCTAACATTTATAAAATGAGTTCTATCTACTCAGTGTTGCCCTACTTGTTAGGTAGACAACTCATATGATATTCTTCAGTTAAAAATATAAGTTTTCTCTATTTCTACTTTTATTTGTTGGATATTAAAGATATTTCATGTTGTTAATCATCTTACCTGGACCAAGTATTTTTTTAAATACAGTATGTTATTATATTGTCAATAATAAACAGCATTAAATAATGAAAATTGACTAGTCTGAAGCAAAGTTTGAAATGTCAGCTCAAATGCTATTTGGGTCCAACTTTGTAAATCTGACAAGATAACTTTATGTATGTTAGATACATTATTCCCCAAACAGCACCAAACACTCACTCACATGAAAAATCCTTATAAAACTGACTATACAATGGAAATAAATTTCAAACTGAATGAATCGAAAGCAACTCTAACTCGTTACTACATGCTAACGTTGTCTGAATGTTATTCAAATGTATGCCAATTCACATATCAGAATGAAACAAAAAAGAAAAAAAGAAAATAATTTCTATTCATAAAAATAATTTTATAGTTTAGCGAATGTCAAGAATTTAAAAAATGCTTTATCGATTTATAATATTTTTATTTCCTGCACCAAAAAAACAAATATTTTATTGCATATCATAAATTTGGTTCCATTGCCTAAAATAATATTAATGCACAAGTCTATTTCTTTCGTCTTTTATCATCAGAAGAATAAATATAATAGGTTGACCCAAAGGCTATGTTTTCATAGGCTACTACATCAAGATGTTGGGGAGGGTACCACTTCTTTTTATGAATGATCGTATGTACTCTTAATCTTCACTTTATAATGCTGGATGTTTAGCAAGGCGCTATTCAAATCCTATTTTTGAGTCTCTGGCATAATTTGATGAAGAACTGAACCTTGAACAATTAACAAACGTTTCATTGAAGAATGATCAAAAGGGCAACTATATAAGGATTGAGACTGATATATTGCTCCTGATTATTGAAAGACTAGCTCAAAACCATGATAAGTAACAGAATTTTGTTCTTAAGCATGTGCTGAACCTTTCTGGAATAAGAATGTGTCGAATAAATCAAGGGGGAAGGTTATATGGTCATATCCTAGTACCAGGCGGAATTAATCTACACCTCCTCGATCTCCTCTGACTGCTTTGATATGCACCACTCTGCTGTAAAGACTCTGACAAGCATTTGTCCCTATCCATAACCCCCTCCTTCTTGACCAGAGAACATATTCTAGAATGAACTGATTAACCTTACAACACAACTTTTCCAAAATGAAAGTAAAGCAGTAATGTTGCCAGAATTCAAACTTGGTATAGCAAGTTCACAACTCCTATCTGTCACTACTACATTATGTCTCTTCTTTGTTGTGGTATAGTAACGTGCTTGTATATTCAGCATGAATAACTAGATGAAGAAAAAGATGGCATGAATAAATATTGAAGAAATGTAAATCAAACTGGATGAGAGTACTCCTCGTATTCTGACTTCCACAGGACAGTAAACAGGATTACAGGAAGCCAAATATTCATCGACTTTTAACTGACTTAAACTCCAATAAACGAATGGACTAAAGGCCTTCAACAAACACTGATTATCACAAGAAGCAAATTATAACAGAAATTGATTAGTAATGAGCAACAGTCACCAAACTCAATGAGTCTGCTTATTATATTGAGTCCAAACTATCATTGATTGGTCAGCAAGATGAAACATGAACCGGTTTACTTTATTGTCCTGAATGTCTACACTTGTGTGGGTTAAATGAATCTTTTGCATAATTGGATGTGACTTATTTATTGTTCAGATGTCTGCGAGCCCAAATAAAATCCCCTCGGTATGGCTACCTATCCTAGCTTATACAAGAATTGGTGCACATTCTTCAAGTGATACTGCTTATAGTAACAACACTAAACTTGATTCTCCACCAGATAAGATGAATTCATCTCCTGAAATCCAGTCAGATCAAGAGACTGAAAGAAAGATATACTATAATCTAGTTAACTAGTTAATTAGGGAAAGGGAAATGAATATTTCTAACTCCTTTACTAACTCAATGTTTGAGAAGGGAAAGAGAACTGTAATAGAATATTTGAATATCTATGTACCTTGTATGGCGGTCAAGTGTTAGTTCCCAGAAATTAGTTCCTTTGATTTTGGAGAACTTCGACTGACGTAAAATGAAACAAGCAAAAGAGTTCCAGAATCTGAAAGTTGTGGATTCAATCACGGTACAAACAGAATGCATTTTAATATATTTCTATCATCTTTCATATCAGCAACTATTAACAAGATAGTAACAACTTTAAACAAAATGGCTGGATTTGACACTGAATAACTTTTAAAAATTCGAAAAAAAAAATTGATATGTCATTAAACAAAACATTTAATTTTAAACAGCTTTTGTATCGTAAACAACATTATCTTATTTTTAGCCTTGTTTCTGTTTCTTAAGTTCTGTGTTTTGCCAATTGCTTTGCTGAGTTATATTCAAATAGCATTAAAGCTGATAAATCACACTTTGCTTCTGACTAGCCATTTTTCATTTTCATTTGTATTATTCACAATAGAATGACATTTTTTGCTACAATTTATTTAAAAAATTACTTGGTTCAGATCAGACTTTGAAACATACCAAAGTTAATATCAACAAATAAAAATCAATGAATCAACTAATTTTAAATAGGAGAATAGAAGTGCTGTCTACTTAATAGAAGTGCTGTCTACTTAATAGAAGTCTACTTCAAGTTTAAAAACTTCAAGTTTAAAAACTTGTGAACACATAAAAATGAAAAACTAAAAATGACTTCACTGTATCCCGAACAACGCCGTGTAGAGACAGCTAGTAAACTTTAATTCGCTGCGCCCTTTCTCATCAAGCCTGCTCGACTATTGAATTCGGCCAATTCCATCAAGAACTGTTTGAACTGTAAATGCGGAATCATTTTTGATGAATGTAAGATGTTTATCTACCGCGTTCAATATTTCTTGCAATAATGGTTGCTAGTTGAAATCGATTCTGCCTCTGCAGACAGAGTTCAGTCCATCGGTCGAAAAGGGTCAGATTGGAAAAATATTGAACCATGTGAAGATGAGCCATTCCCATGATTGTTGGCATCCATTCCAATTTGGACTTGGAGAGAAAAAAACAACTGATGCAATAAATGTTTTGAAATTTTGGAGATGAAACTTGATAATTTGGGTTATTTGGACGGTTATTTTCATCATGGTTGTTATTTTCAAAATATTTCGACTGATGTAACCGACTTTCTTCAGGTGCACTCTTTAAATTCAGGAATCCTTGTGTCAAAATCGATAACTCATACAGAATTTTATAATTGAACCCTTTATTTAATCCACCAGAGTAGATTGCCCTTTCAACTGCATCTTGAGCAATGGGATAAAAGTGTTAAGCAATGGGATAAAAGTGTTAAGTAATTATCTGATTCTATTCTTATTAGATTAACACAAGAATATCAGATCTTCTAAATGTGCCAAATAAACGTTTGTCAGTTGAAAAGGTGATACAATTCCGAAAAGATTTATTTCAGCACACCTATTTTAAAATTACATAAGCAGATCTACAACATCACTGGCAAATCAAGCTGTCACTTAGATAGGGAATGGAGAGGGGAAATTACCAAACAAAGAAATTGAATTAAAAAAAAATAGGTAAAGGTAAGGACAAAATAAAAAGGGGGATTATAATGGAATGGTTGTTGTGTCTCGACTTTTAAAAATAGATCAATGTCCATGTATGCGAACGACTGACACTTAAAACAATGCAAATACGGAGCATGCGCTTTTCACAAATTACTAAAGGTGTTGTGGTTTGATCGAGCAGATATGAATATTGTTGCAGGTTGAATATATTGATTAATTTATTGTTGTAGTTTAAATGTTCAAAGAAGAACGAGAAGTCTTGGAAACAGTGGAATGAAATATATATTAACAGAAAATAAAGAAACGTATATTAGTTAACTGGGACTGCGCTCAACTGGAAGGACAAAGTAAGGTTACGACCCACTCCCACTTAGTGTCAGGACCAGACTGCTAGATAGCAGAAACTGATTACTGAAAGTGACGTAAGGAATAGTTCATCATCAGAATCTGTTGGGCTGCCACCCCCATCACCCCCTCCCAAACTTTTTCTTCGTAAAAGCTGTTAATATCTCTTACGTTTAGGATCAATCATTAGTGGATTTGACATGATTAAAATGATTAATCATGTCAAATCACACTTTATTTCCTTTTTTGTTGCTATTTCTTCTGATGAGTTAAGGGCATAATAGATTCACTGATTGATATAATAATTAAGTGATTGATTTTGCGCTACGAAACAGATACTATCTCAAGAATTGTAAATGTCAACTGAATTAAAGGAATACATTATAAGATAGTCAACATCATGAATTTTGAAATATAGTTTTTTTGTCATTTATTCACTATATATATATATATATATATATATATATATATATATATATATATATATATATAATCAAAATCTCGAGGAGAAAGTCTTGACCAAATAAAAAATGTTATATTTCAATTTCCCAGTTTGCAATGAATTAAATAATTGAATGAGACAATGCGACACACGTGCACTAAATTAGGTCAACGTTTAAAAATAACAGTTTCTCTGTTTTTCAAAGGGGACAGTTACGTTTTTATTTTATTTTTTTTTCCGACAAGTCAAAAATTTAACCTACAAAACCACTTTGTAACAGAAGTCGGGGTTCTTTTTTCACTTTTTTCTCAAAAGAAAAAAAGAATTTTAACTTATGAATTGAGTTTTCATCCTTCCATGTTTTCCTTTTTTTCTTTTTTTTTTCTTTTTTTTTTTCATGCATTCATTTCTTTTTATGTGTGGTTTCGGTGTCCGTTACGACTTTTACTTGTGGGACCTTTGAGAAAATGTCCTTTTTTCTCCCCTAAATTAATACCAGTCGGGTTTTGCTTGTGAATTTCCGTGCGTAAATTCTTTTCGAAATTACCGTCAATTGTTATTTTGGATTCGAATTCCTGTGTCACCAGTTTGTTGTGATTCAAATGTTGAAAGAAGAATGAGAAGGCTTGGAAACAGTGAAATGAAATATATATTAACAGAAAATACAGAAACATATATTGGTTGAGTGGGACTTCGCTTCTTATGAGTCTCAGGTTCAGACTGCTTAATCGCAGAAAACTGGTTACTGGAAATGACGTCAGGAATAGTCCATTATCAGAATCCATAAGAGTGCCAACCCAACATTAATTAGTTAATGAAATCCTATAACCTATAGTAAGTACTCCCTGAAGCATACTCCATCCTCTATCGCCCATTCCTTCTAAAGCCTCTCTCTCTCTAACATATTTAAAGTACCATAATTATCTAACAATCCCCTAGACAATCCTCTCTCCCCTCTCTATAAAAGATCCCCTAATATGACTCTGGCTAGATATCACATCCTTATCTTGTTACCTAGTAACTCCCTTCTTCTGATGATGAGAAGCATTAAGCTTCGAAATGTCTGGCATAAAAAGCTTTCATAAGCCTACACACTGTATTGTATTCCATTGTTTTAAGTGTTCTATTAAAGTTTATTATTTAAATTTGATTTATATTGATAACATATTTAATTTAATTTTTTTTACCAACATCGATTTTTTTATAAAACAGTTTGAGTTATTTGAGTTTTGAGTTTTTCCCCTTGGACGCAAACTTTCTTCTTTTTGTTTTTATTTTCTTTTTCGGTGGATAATCAAACTAAAAATAATTCACACAAACTTTCAAGCATTATTTTTGGGATCAGTTCAAATAAAATAATTTCCGTGATTTCGCAATCCAGTGTATTTTTATTTTAAAATAAACAAACAATCCAATTCAACTACGATTCTTTATTTAAAAAAAAACTTTCATTTACGTTTTTTTTTCTTCACATTTTTTTTTTTTTTGACATCGTAACTGCTATTTTTTTAATTTTTTTTAATAACGCAATAAGTCAAAACTCATCATTTTTATAGCATAAAAACATGTATTTCGGTTAACACAAATTCTATTTTGGTATTTTTGAAACTGAATTATTTACAGTTTGTTTTCGTTGCAACAAACCATAATCACAAATCTTTCTAGACTAAGGGAGCATAAAAGAAATTCACTTTAACTGAAATATATTCATAAAAGGTGCTCAATATCCGGAGAATACCTTCTCTTCGTATCCCTTCTGCCAAAATATCTGGTGAAGAGTTTGTCACGTACTTCTGCTTTTTTCAGGGGGGGGGAGGGGTTACATTTTCGTGTTTTCATTCGTTCTTTTATTTTTGAAATTTTTGTTGGGGTAACGATGGAGTGAAAAACTGGTCAATATTCTTAGTATAGCAGGTGTGGCCAAACCGAACTTCATGTCAACTCTGGGTATCGATGCTAGTATATATATATATATATATATATATATATATATATATATATATATATATATATATATATATATATAATTCCCAGCTACAAAAAAGAAATTATAGCTTTTCAAATCTGACGCCACGTATAAATTCAATATGGTCCCACTACTAGCCAATATCTAATGTAGGTTTTGCAAATATCACCAGTCGCTTTCATTTGTGTTATATTATGAATAAGCATATAGTGGCGAGAAGGAACCCGACAAATAATATGTATTTAAATTTTAAATGATTGATTTCTCAATCGTTTATTTATAAAAATTAAACTTAATGGGGGAGTAAAAATAAACAAAGTGTTCAAAGTTCGTAAGGATGATGCGCGCGAGAGTGGATGAACGTCGGGAAGGAATCCGACGGAGCCGATGGTTATCCTATGCTGTAGATTTTCTGTGACTCTGGGCGACTGACTTTTTATCGCAACGGCTAGTGTTTATATAGTGGTGTGGCGGACATAGTTGAAGACAAAGGGCAAACTGATAATTAGTTTATATTTTGCTATTTTAATTGTGTTTGTTTATTGTGTCTTAATGCGTTGTAGGGAATCGTCTGTTTGGTGTATATATGCATGTTATATCAGTTTAAAGCCGAAAAAGTTGTGAATGTAACCTAGTTGGTGTTGAATTGTTGCAATGTTTTGTGTAATACTTATTTGCATTAATATGCTGTCTAAGTTGCGTTTACTGCGACGCTTGTGTTTTATAATTTGGTTTTCTCTTTTGTTGTGCATCCTTATCTGGCGGTTTTCTTGGTTGAAGTGATGTGCGAGCTATTCTATTGATGTGTGTATGTGAGAGAATGGGCTTTGAAATTGATGTGTGTATTTATTGAGTTCATTTGTATTAACTCGACGAACATCTTTGTCTTAGGGTCGCCATTATTGACTGTCGCAGCTGCTGCTGCTTTTCTGGTTTATCATTAAAATATAGAGGGATATGCGAATATAACATTTGTTATAAGAAATTATTATAATAATTCTTAAGAGTCACTTTCATAAATCTGTCATCTTCACAGGTGGTAGCACGATAATTACTCTCTCATTATTTCTTCTTTTACTTTCCTTAACCCGACCGGAAACATTAATACATTTGCCACATCTTTTCTCAACAGTGCCGTCCGTGTTTAACATTAGTTCTTTTGTTTTCATTTCTTAAAATAATGATCCCTCCTTCCATAAATTCCGGGCAATTTCATTGGTCGTTTGTTTGCATTTTTCGGATGACAGAAATATGTGACCTTGTACGTGACCTTACACGACCTTAAACCTCTGATCGCGGCCCAGTTATGATCTTAACCCTGGGTCGATGCCCAATTATGACTATCCTAGTCACCGGGTAATTAATTATGTCGACTGGGCAACCAGGTCTGCCAACCGTTGGTACGTCGCGTCACCCAGTGAGTCCTCGTCAAGACGTTGGAGGACTCTTCTCGGTTGCACGGTCCTCAAGGCCTGTTCTTCTTGATCGTCTAGTTGGTCGTCCTGTTGACTGGGTGTTCGTTGACGGGAACGGGGTCACAAGTGGCAAGTAAAAGAAATAAAGTTACATGGAACAACAGCACATCAGCAAACAAACTCCGGAGGTTGGTTGATATATAATGTATTTAGGAAATTCATAAATGATTATCTACAGACGTATGTACAATTGAAGATTAAATGGAAGCAAGCAATTAGATTTGTGAATGAGCCTCTTGTTGTTGAAATACTCGGTCGGATTCGTGGACCGTTGTAATTATCGTTAAGGTGTTCTGGCTGGTCTCTTCCTAGGTCCTCTGAATTCTATTAAGTTGCTAATTGAGCTCTCTGGCGACCAGCGAGGGGGAGAGAGAAGTTGGGTGGCTGGATTCCTCTACCGAGACCTTTTTCTCTGTCTCTCCAAAGACCTCTCTCTGTCTTCTCTCTTCTTCTATCTCCTTCTATCTGATTAAATCGAGTTTTACAGATCTTATATAGTAAAACCCTTGAATAATGACGACGCCTACGTTCGTCTTCGACCAATCAAATTGATTGATAGCAATCCACCTGATTCCTTATCATTGGTCAATTTGGCCTGTGGCAGGTATTATTTTTCCGCCCCCAATTTCCAAAATCAAATTGACTCCTCTCCAACTTGCCTGACCCCGCCTTCTCGATAATGGTTTTTTCCATATTATCAACTGATAATCAAAGGAAATATTATTTTTTAGCTTGTAATAGATCACCAGCTTTCATCTATTTAAAAATATCCGTTTGATCTTCTTTCCCCTTTGAATTATTTGTTTTGTAAAAACATCCGTGTGATTTTTAAAAGGAATATTCTTTACATGTCAGAATTCCCCTTAGCGCCCAAAACAATTTGCCAAAAGACATTTTTAGATAATTCATATTGAAAAACAATTCATGTCGAACCTTGGGCTGACGTCATTAATTCTTTTATCAGGCCTGATCTGTTTTGTGTGTGTGTGTTTCTCAGATCAAAAACGATCCGACATTTCACCTGTCAAACAACACATTTCAAGCCGACCGACATTTTCAATCTCTGTTTCGGAATATTTTGTGTTGGCTCGTTTAGTTCAAACGCGAGTGTATTTTGGTTAAAAAATGTTTTAAGTAATCTTTCGCTTTGAAGTTTAGCATGCGATTTCTATTTTTATCCCCCGACCGTATGGTATCTCAACAACAAGATTTTGACACATAAAAATATTAACTAAAAAAAAATTATTTTTTTTTTCTGTAATCGGTGTTCGCCCGGGATTGAATATTACATTCAACACAAAAAAACGTCACATCGACCCTACTGATCTGATGTGGCCCCTCTTTGGTGTTACAAATATCGATTTATGATATTTTTTCAATTATTAAAACTAAACAACATGGTGTCAGCCAACAAACCAAACAAATTCGGTCGTTTCTTTCCTGCTGAATAACGAGCCCACTACTTTTCCAGCTTCATCTAAGACAGTCAACACCCAGTCGCACGAAAGTAAACACCTGATGACATTCTTTCATGTATTTTCATTCTACATAGCCTTTGTTTACATGCTTAAGTAGAGACACAAACACAAAACAACCATTTAGTTTTAAGATTTCCCATCTACGGAGGCCCAGACGATCATGAATATACTGCCTTTTCTACTTCAGTTTGTGTACGGTCGTAAAATGTTACAAAAGTCATTATTGTGCCGCTTATTGCCTATTGTACAAATTAGTTTCAATGACTGACTCGAACAACGATTCACTTCGAACACATTGACAAGAAAAAATAAACTTTTACGATTTTCCAAGTTAAATCCACTTCTCGGTATCTTTTTCTTATACGCTTTTTGGTCGAAAGTAAGGAATACTTTTTTCTTTCAATGTGTTCCGCTTCATCATATTTGGAATACAATACCGCTATTGTTTAGCAACAGTCCATACTCTGCATGAGTATACAATAAGATGTTCAAATTAAGACCTTTGAAATTTATGTTTAGCTTGTATAATGAGAGCCTATCTTTTATAAAAATTGTTATGACATTTTATTTTTCTTTATAAAAATGAATAAAATATTAAAATATTTTCTCTATAATAATAACATACATAATAAAATAATGTTTTGAAATAATTTATAACAATTTATAATTAAATAAATAATTAATTTATAATAATAAAATAAAAAATATAATAAAATATGTGTTATAATGATTAATAACATAATTAATAATAAATAATATAAATATTCTTAAAATTAATAACAAAAATTAATAACAATCTAAGAAGACTTTCGAGAGAACACAAAGTGTTCTTTTTTTCAACCTATTAAGAACAATCTAGAATAATCAGAAAATTCTGCATAAAAGGACGCGTTGTTTGCAATCGAGTCAGTTACATAAACAGTTGTTAACCGAAAAAGCAAACGACATGTTTTTTCTGATGTTTTTAGACTTTTCTACTAAAGAGCCACACTCGTAAAAATCTAAGATATTGTTGTTACCAAAGTGATGATGAAAAAGTCACTTTAGACATGGTTATTAGAATCTAACTTACTATTCTTATATATTTTTGGATTTTGTAATTATACCCAAATACATTTTTAGTCACCCGACAAATTCATCCTTGTCTGTTCGGTCGTTCATCTGTCAGCACTTTTTTCAATAACTACGCCTTGGAATATTTTGAAATTTTGTACAAACATTAAACATGATACCAGAAAAAAGTAACAGAACAGATTTTCTGGGAAAACTTCAGTTGCCCCACTAGGGGTGCCTTTCGGATTAAAATGGCTAAAATTTACACTTTTGTGGTTATTAAAAACATTGATGCCTTGGATTTTTATAAAATTTTCTGAAAACTTGTAATTAACTGATTTCTATATAATTTTGTTTGCCTATACTTTGTGATAACTCTTGGGTGTGGCCCAAGAGCTCTTTTAGGGCTAATAAAAACACTCCATTTTTGGGATTATTTTACCATATTTGTCCAAAAAATTTTCTGTGTATGTTTATTTAGGAGTTTTGCATGGTGCTGAACTCAAATTTAAATATGTTAAGGCCTTGGGGACTTTTGGAGCTAAATAGGGGTGGGGCTGGGGACAAATAATGGACTTAGTAATTTTTTTTTTTTTTCTTGCATGGTGCAAAACTCAAATTTACATATGTTAAGGTCTAAAACTGCACCGTTTGTTCATTTTCACCAGGATTTGACATCACCTGGGAACTTTTGGGGTAAATGGAGGGAGGCAATGCTGAACTTAGTCATTTTTATTATATCTCGTTCACTGTGCACTCATGGGGGACCATGCATGCTTCACTTGTATTTTCTTTTAATGGATTGATAAGTGCTTTTTCTTCTGACGAGTTAAGGGCAGAATAGATTCATTGATTGATATAATAATTAAGCGAATGATTTTGTGTTACAAAACAGTTGCTGTCAAGAATTGTGAATGTCAACATTATTAAAGGAATAAATTGTAAGATGGTCAACATCATGAAATTTGGAATATAGACTTTTGTCATTTGTCATATGCTCTGTATTTCAATTGAGATTCATAAATTAAGGATTAGTATATAATAAAGGTGAAATGTAATTGAAAAAAAATCATATTTCCACAAAAATATATATATTTCCCCAAAACTTCTGACTTTGATAGAGGGGAGACTAAAACTTGTTGCTGTGGTTTCAAATGATCTGAAATAACAGTAAGGGGAGACTTGATTCCAAATATTTCTAATATGTTATATCTCCCCTCTTTTGGAAATATGGTACAATTATGAATATCTCCAGTATCAAATAATCCTTATACACTGTGAAATTTACTTTATGTATGCAAACCAAAAAGGGGAGATATAACATATTAGAAATATTTGGAATCAAGTCTACTGTTGCTGTTATTTCAGATTATTTAAAACCATAGCAGCAAGTTTTAATCTCTCCTCCATCAAGGCCACAGATTTTAGGGAAATATCAGATATTTTGTAATTTATATGCAAAACTAGGAAAACAAATGACTATGAAATATTGGTAAAGGTGCAGTATATTTCCACCCACGAAAAATCCTTTAAAATTACCACTATTATAGGTTTTCAAGGGTGCTGAAAATGAAAATGTTTAAACTTCCAGGAAACGAGTAGTTTCCAAGATATGAAGAAATTATACTTTTAAAAAGTAGGGGATAACTTTTCTATATTAATTTAATGTAAAATGAACACCTACTTTATGGCCATCTAGGGCGGGGCGTCTGCTATTTTTTTGCGGGTGGTGTTTATTTGGTAATTGTGGCTTGGTAGACCAATAATAAAACCTACCTTAAGAAACTTGTTTTCTTGAAGGTATGCTGAAAACAAATATCGCATTTAAATGTTCCACAAATAAGTATTTTTCCGGGTATTAAGCAATGTAATTCTTTATTATAAGTGGTAGTCACTGTTGTACGTGCAAGCACCCATATTTTTGCTTAATACATGGAAAAATACTTATTTGTGGAACATTTAAATGCGATATTTGTTTTTAGCACACCTGAAAACCTATAGAAAACAAGTTTTTTTTTTTTTTTTAAGGTAGGTTTTGTGTTGGTATATCAGGCCACAATAAACACCACCCCTAAAAAAAATAGACCCCCCACCACCACCAAAAAGGTGGCAATAAAGTGGGTTCTCATTTTGCCTTAAATTAATATAGAATAGGTGATCCCCCACTTTTTGAAACTATAATTTCTTCATATCTGTGAAACTACTCGTTTGCTGGAATTTTAAACGTTATTTTCGGTTCAGCACAATCGAAAATCTACAGTAGTTGTAATTGTAAATGATTTTTTTAGGGTAGAAAGATACTGCACCTTTACTGAAACATTCTATGGCTGTAAAAAGTGCTAGCAATGAGTTCTGGATGAGGGATGATCCCCTTTAATGTGCGACCTGAAGGGCAAATATCAAATAGCCCACAACACAATTCAGGTCATTATCTTTCCAATGAGCCTTCATTTGTTAAATTCTGATCATTAATAACTGAGATTTGGAACTTATAAAATTGCCAAAAAAAAGTTAATACACACTCGTAGCCAAATTGAATATTGAAATGCTATCTTTGGTTCTATGGGATGAAACTACATGAAAATTTTCAGACTTTTTGAAGATTATAATACTATTCTATGGTTAAAATTTTATGACAATTGGTAAAAAAAGAACTGAACCTATATTTTCAAACCAATAAAGTATGCCCAAATTTTCCTATATTTGTATATATAGTGTCATGGCAGGTTAGCTTCAGTTTTGCTGCTTTGGGATGAACTTTGCTTAGGGTATTTCTTTGCTTGGTTGTCTCCCCTGTGGCCTTGCCAGGCCACTAATATATATATATATATAGAGAGAGAGAGAGAGAGACTGTACTGACCCAATGTTGCCTGGGAATCAATAATATTCCAATGTGTATATACATTGTAATGGATTTTTTTCTTTTCTGTTGAATAATTATTTGTTTGAAATAATTTGTTTTGATTTTGTTTTTGTTTTTCAGACTAGCCCCAAACTTTCTTTGCCAAATCACAATGCTGCCATGATGGGCATTGCAACAGAAAATGAAAAAGTGACCCCCAATAGCAATGGACATGTAACCAATGAATCGAATTCAAACGCAACAAACGGCATTGAAGCACAAGAGTAAGTTTTTTTTTTGTTCCTTTAAACAAAAAGTTATATATATATATATATATATATATATATATATATACAGGGAAAGTTGAAAGAATTAGAGAGACTCTTTAAGATGAGACTTATCGGGATAATGCAAAGCTCAACAAATTGAGATGGAACTTGTATAGAAGATGATAAAAATAAAAGAACGGCAGTATAAAAATATATGCTAATGCAAGCAGATTTAATCGTGGATTCAATAGGGAGATTACATCAATTAGGGGTGTAGGATAAGTAAACACTTTATACCTAGGTATTTCGGAGCCTAGTGCTGCTCATTAGAAAAGCCTACCATGACAAACTCAGTAAGTTCTTTACATACCACCTATGTGATATCAACAACTTTCTTCCTCTACTGCATTAATTACTGTAGTTCTCCTATCTCCCCCTCCACAGTTTCAATGTATTACCCTTTTCCTCTCATGCCCGATTATTTCGCTCTTAATGTAGTTATTGCTAGATGCCACATCTCTAATATGTTACCTAGCATCTTGTCTCCTCTTCTGATGAGAAGCATTAAGCTTTGAAATACCTAGGTATAAAGAGTTTACTGCACTCCTAATTGATGTAATCTCCATATTGAATAAGCAATTGAATCTACATGCGTTAGTATATATTTTTCTGTTGTCGTTCTTTTATTCTTTATCTTTTATAATCCTACCTGCAGTATCCATGAGTATGTCTCAATATGAGAATGCTAATGTGGATACGATACTTGGATACAAATGTTAGCGCAGAAGAATGTTCTATAGTGATCATCATCAGCAGCAGCCTTGTCGTTTAATAGCGTTGGCGACCACACCTCTTTAATGCGGGCAGCTATCCATAGTCTAAAACAGCTCAACTTTTGACAATAATCCTATCCAGTCGATCAAGTTGTCTGTCAAAGTGCATCTGCCAGTGAATATCAAATGTTCTATGCTTTTTTTTTTGACGGTAAATATGTTCTAAGAACATCAATTGTCTTTTCATGATAGTTTCCATCATTCCTGCATCCAGATCTAGTCCATATTTCCTTGTTAGAAATGTGATCCTCCCAAACGACCCCTAACATTTGTCTCACAAAATAAATTTCTGTGCTATTAATGCATTTCTGCATTTTGAGGCAGATAGTCCAGTTTTCACAACCATATAACGACAGACCAAAGATACGCCTTAAGAATACATTCTCTAGTCTTGAGCTTGATGGTATTGGAACATAATACTGAGTTAAGTTTGATAAATGCTTATATATGTGATCTTATGTAACATTGCAATCTTTCTTAAATGTAATCCATGATCCAAGGTAACTGAATTTATCCGCCTGAGTAACTGTTACGGCTCCAATTGCTGCATAACACAAAGTTATGACTTCTTTGCCAGATATGACCATACTAAAAGTCTTCTTGCATTCTGGTTCAAACAAAGCTTTTCATTCTCATTTATTATTATTTCTAGAAGTTTCTGGAGATCTTCTTTAGATGTTGCAAAAAGAACGGTATCATCCACATAACACAAATTATTTAGTTGGCGTCCACCCATGAATATTCCAGTACAGTTATTCAAATGGCAGAAGATGCTTTCGCTATACAAATAAAAAAAATCGAAAATATAATAGTGATAGAAATAGTAAAATGTAGCTTTGTGTCAGTCATTTGACTGGCAGCAATTGTCAATTCCTACACTATTTATTGCAAAAGCATGAAACACTAACCGTAGATATAAAAAATAATTATCTACAATTTATAATTTTATATCTATATAATTATATTTTATGTTATATATTGTCATATATATATATATATATACTAGCAGGGGGGGTACCCGGCATTGCCCGAGTGTTTGGAGGTGTGTATGTAGGAGGGAGGGGGGGGCTGTTTTAATATAAAAAAAACACTATGTTATAAAAAATTGGAAAAACCAAAACAAAGCAAAATCACAAACAAATGTTAAAAAAAAAAAAAGGAAAAAAAGGTGTAAAAGAGGAAAAAAATGTTTAGGTAGGAAGACAGGCTCGAACCCGAAGCATCGAGGCTAAGGCAGGAAAAAAAAGCCTGACACATTACCTCTACGCCAAAGAGACACACAATTGAGAACGGATTAAATTAACCCTTTAAAAACACTTGCAGGTGGTTGAAACTAATGTCAACGTTTTCTAGGTCAAATGTGACGTCATTGTCATAGTAGCAGGAGGAGGCCAAGTTTAGGGTGAAGGAACACCCACACACATACCCACATACACACACACATACCCACACACACACACACATTTTAGCTTTTATATTTATAGATGCCCCCTGCCCTGGTTTAGCTAATATATGACACGTAAAATTGAAAGGAATAAAAAACAAAACAAAAATGAAAGAATACCAAAGGAAAAAAAGGAAAAAAAAAAGAACCCCCAAAAAAAAGTTACCTCGTAAAATGCAAATATGTTTATTTAAATTTAATTTTTTTGTTATTTTTTAAATGGAAAAACAAAATTCAAAAAAATAAAACTTACGTGTATGATGAAAATATGTTTATTAGATTTTTGTATTTTTTCTTTGTTGTCGCTGTTAACCAATTTGAATATCGTCTGATTCCAACATCGATAGCGTAGTACTAATTGTGGTAATGAAACTCTCAGAAATGCAATGTATAGAAATAAATAATGAATAAGTAACCAATCCGAAAATAGGAAGTCAGCTACCCCCCCCTAGTATCACGTATGAAATCAGTGCAAACATAATAGAAGTATAAAGACAGTAAATAAAATATTAAAGCGACTAATCGGTGCAAGATTTGAAGAATGCTGACGGCTGACTGTTAAAGTTTCTTGTAAAAACTGGAATCCAATGTTAGTTCGTTTCGTTTAAATAATCCTCCGAATCGCAACCCCCCCCCCACCCCACTACAAAAAGAGAAAAAATATAAAGCTAGGAAAAAAAGGGAAAAAAAGAAGAAATCTATAAAATGGCACAAGTAACCCATAAAATAACTTGAATGTAAAGTTGCGTTTCACCCGACGGAAAAATGCCAATCCATATTTTTTTAAGCAACTAAGAACTCAAATTGGTGTTCCTCGTATATTCCCCTGTGAACGTATCTGCAGTGGTGTTAAGTAGTTGCGGGCGGAGTATGAATCAAATAGAGAAAAATGATTTTACAGCTTCCATTGATTCTAACCGATTGTGGCAGTGAACTCTCACCGGAAAAAAATATAGAAATATACGAATATCAAGGAACTGTAAGGGTAGTGGACCTATAGCACACCTCAGATCCTGTGCTGAAGTGTGGGGACATTACATTTGAATGTAATGTTGTGATTTTTAATCCTATTAACGTCAAACTCACACGGGAAAAAATGAATTCATTTTATTTATATAGAGATAATGTCAGAATATATATATATATATATGTACACACACACACACCTATAAAGTTGAGTTCTTTTTTCTGACATTGATAGTAAAAGCTTACTATTTTTATTTAATAGCTATTAAAAACAAACTTAACATACTCTGTCATGGATATGCGAGCGACTTCATGAAGGTTAACTAATTTGCATATTCCTTTTAAACACGAGTGTTCATTAGTTATTTATTTTATGGTTTTTATTAGAAAATTCTCTACCAAATTCTTCTCTGAATATTTGATCTACAGACTTGAAACTTGATATATAGGGTATTTGAACATCGGGAACACTTTCAATTTGGTTTTTAGCCTGTAGAAATAACTGCTTTGGGTCAAAATTGAAAAACAAAACAGTTGACCTTTCCAGGAGTAAATCAACTAACTTCTGAGTATACATACATATGCATTTTTAGTTTGAACTTACTTAACTTTTAGCCATTTTTATTCATTTGAGAGAAGGTCAGACGATTAAGACAAAAACTGAAGTGGTAAACAACAGAGGTTGCAGCACTAAATGTTTCGATTCCACAGATGACACCAAAGTCATTTTTTTTAAACATTTAAAGTCATTATATATATATATATATATATATATATATATATATATTAGTCCTCGCGTGAAAGAGCAGGACACAAAATGTTTTAAATAATAATAATAATAGAATAACAATAACAAAGACTTTCGCTGGCGAGGACTACTAACTAGTTATACAGTCCTTTTGAAATTTTCATCTCTATTTTTCTCGTTATGTACTGAATATTTGTTAATGAAACCTATATGAAATATGTTCCTTATTAAATTTTAAAGATTTTCTATTCTGAAAGAAGTTTAAAAAAATTAATCTAAAAAAGTTATTTTAATGTTTTTGTTAAAAAAAATTCAGATTTTCTCATTATTCAGAATTGTATACAAAGAGGGGGTTGCAAAAAATGTGTTGTGGTGTGAAGAGAAATACAAACTGAAACAGAGAATATTCAGACCTGTAATAATACAAAGAGGGGTTGCAAAAATAAGTTGTGGTGTGAGGAGAAATACAAACTGAAATGGAGAGAAGGAGAGTTTTAAAATATAATCTTAAAAAGATAAGATACAAGTTAGAAAAGCATTTGATCCAAGGCATGAAAATTGTTAAACAAAATGTTTTTACTATAGGCTTTAAAAATAAAGGTACAAGATTCAATTTGAAATTTATTTATCTTCAATGTGCACTTTTATAAATTTTACAAAGTAAGGTATAAAAATTTAATTTAAATTGAATAAAAAAATTACCTTGGATTTATTTTATGTAATGTATATTTTGTTACAATTTAAAAACATTATCTTTCATCTAGCAATTAATGATATAGATATAAAATTTTCAATGATTTTTTTTTTAAAAAGTGCAACAGAATGAGCTTCTTGACGCGCCCTATTTGCCTGGATAGAGTTCAAAATTGGCTTCGAAACCTAGTAGGTGATACCCTTTCCTCTTCCCCGTGACCACTTTCACTTAGAAGAGACGTTGCGAACCGGTCTCTGCTCTATCATTATTTTGATGGAAAGTGCTCGTCTGAGCTCAAATTTATGGTTCCTCTTTGCCAAACTTTCACAAAAACACTTGACTAGCTATAACTACTATCAACAATTTCTCCCACTCTCTATCTGTGCCTAAATCTAAATGCAGATTCCATGAACAAAGCTTCTTTCCTAGAACTGTCCACCTGTGGAACACTGTTCCACTGACTTGCTTCCCGGCTAACTATGACATGGTCATCTTCAAGTCTAATGTAAACAAGTTCTTGTTGAGCCATCACTTCAAATAATCCAAATTCTACATAGTCTACAGCATTAACGATTACTACACTACCATCTTACATTCTTTAACCCTTATCCTCGAGTGGCCTTCGGGCCTTGATAAATGGTGATTTCTTGTTTACAAAAAAAAAAAGTGTTAATTTTGTCAAAATTGGACTTCCTTTTTGAATTGGATTTTTTCCATTATCAATACTCATCAAATGCATTCCAATACAAAATCCCAAACACATCAAGTACATTTTTTTAAAAATCAGCACAGCCGTTTCTGAGCCCATAGGGAACGAACTCACATTAGAACCGATAGTGCAGCACCATAGAAATGAACTAACATCAAAACCCTCAGGTGTTACCATGTCAAGCTGTCTGAAAATATCAGCTTCTTGACTCATATGCATCGTATATTCAAGTTTATTTATTTTTTTATTTCTTTGCTAAATTTAATCATGTTCTGCAAAGCCAAAAACCAAAGCAACAATCGTGCCCCTCCACCATCTCTTTTTTGTTCTCTCGTACTTCCCAGTCTGAAGATACTGGCTTCCTGACTTAAACATTTTACTTTAGAAAACAACATTTTTAACAAAGTGACAACATTTTACTTTGGAAAACAATAACAAAAGGCAGAAATAGGATCTCCTATAAACTATTTTTCCAAGATCAAATAGTTTTTTCTCATCCTTTTGAGGTTGATAGGCTGTTAAACACAACTAATGAACAGAAAACCAAATAATATAAAAATGCTCGTTCATAACTCGCATAGACTTTCATAATGTTTATATAAGTTTATTTATAAAGTTCTAGTTTGTATTGAGCACTTTTGAAAAAAAAATTGGTTTTAATTTCATTTATTAATATATTTGAACTTATATATAAAATTATTAATGTGTAATCTATTGGTTTATCTATTGAGCTTGGGTTAAATTGTTTAAATCTGTAAAAAGTGAGCTTTTAAAACCAGTTAAATAAAAAAGAGACAAAATTATCTTCTTTCTGCTGTAATAAAAAAGCCATCTGAAATGTTTCCCTCATTATTTAAGTAATTAAATCAACAACTAAAATTTCAAAAATACTTGAACTATTTGCCAAATTCGTCTTGTGAACTGCCAGATCAAGGGGGACATTTTAGCTAATAGTAAATCTATCCACTAATATGAAAATATATTGTGTTTTAATAGTAAATAACACTGAAATGGT
The DNA here is from genome assembly GCF_053919585.1 of Euprymna scolopes. Taxonomy (NCBI): domain Eukaryota; kingdom Metazoa; phylum Mollusca; class Cephalopoda; order Sepiida; family Sepiolidae; genus Euprymna; species Euprymna scolopes. The sequence continues at coordinate 84,735,349 of NC_136501.1, forward strand.
TAAAGTACCCTAAAACAGATAAAAAAAAAAAAAAAACTCAATGTTTGTGCTTATGTGCCGTTTGTAATTGTTAATTTTGTTTTCCAGGGAAATTGATAAAATTGGAGTAGAGCTTCGATCTAAACGCTATCCTCAGTTACGCCATGCTAATTCCGAAGGCTTTTCTGGAGATCCACGAAGACGAAGCGCTTCTGTTGCAGAAGTGAAAGAGTTGGCGACAGGACGTCTGCAAGAGGAATTACGTAAAGCACAAAAAGTAAGTGAAACGTTTTTAGTTGAACATTTGAACTGCTTTTACCTGTTGCAAAAAAAGTTTTTTTTTCTTTTTTTTTCATGAAAATTTTTTTAAATTGCATGATTTTTGGGGGATATTTTTTTTTCTTTCTTTTTTTTGTTGATCGTAGTTTTCATCAAATCAAAATATTTTATCAGTAATTTTTAGGAAAGTTGTTGTGCGAATCGGATTTCAGCACAAAGCTTATGAAGATCATGCCTCAGGATTGTCTTGAAATTATTCTCCTTGTTGGCCGCAACTATTTATTAAACCTTGCAGTTTTTTTCATAAAGTAGCATCGTCCAGCGATTGCATACAAAGTCGAGGAAATTTTGGCTCAGAAAACTCATATGCAGAAGCTCATATGCAGAAGCAACATTATTATTCTCATCTCACAGCTTTGCTTGTCACATGCAGAGACATTTGGAAATCAATGGATTTTGATGTTGACTCTTTCTCGATTTTCATCAGAGCCTTGTTAGTTGGTAGCAATGATCGTATCATGCTCCTACTACTAGTTAGGACTAGTTGAACTTTTTTTGGAGGTGGTGGTAGTTGTTGGTGCTTGGGTAATAGTGTGTGCATGTGTTTGTTTTGTTTAAAATATATTGAAAGCGTTATACAGTTCTGCCAACTTGATCTTCTTCTGATATCCTGATGATGACTCGTGTAAGTCGAAAGCTTGAAAATAATAAATCAACAAAAATGTATTCTTGTGTTTCCTTTATTTTTTATCTAGATCATTTAGAAACAACAAAAAAAAAACAACTCTCATAAGTTATTCATTTCTTTCTACAATGTTTGTCTAAATGAATATTGCCCATATATTAAATAACGGGTAACGGGGGGGGGGAGATGCGACAACGTTGTCTGGGATTGAATGAGGATCAATAAATATTCCACTCTTTTATTGTCAGCAAAATTGGTGAAATCTTCCATTTTCTTTAATCAACTCCATTGATTGTCTGCACTAGTTAGGAAACCCACCCCCCACCCCGGCAGTGTATTGAGAGGAAGCTTTACATGCCACCCTGCAGTTACTTAATCCACAATACATTGTAGTCTATATTGCACTGTAGAGAATCTACTATTTTATAAAATTAGCTGTAAATAATGGCTTCACTTAAAAGTCAAGTATTATGATTCAATTGTGTTCTAAACAGAAACAGGCATTTCGAACGTATCTCTGTCTTTTAAAAGTATCTGCTGATGATTTTATATGCTGAGTCTTTTCGCTTGTGTGGTAATAAAACTTCTCAAATGCTCATGTGATGTTAGGTTGTATAAAAGTATTACCTTTGGTCAGTTTTCGATACTTATCAGATGCATTCCGATACAAAACGTATCTAAGAACACTACCAAACACATCAAGTATCTTCATGTAAAATTGTTTAAAAATCAGCCCATCCATTTCCGAATCGATAAAGAATGAACTCATATACACCAACACAGTTCCTTTTATATAATAGTAGAATATATGAGCGATTGGGGCCGTATGTATGATACTTCTAGAGGTGCGTTGAGGGCAGGGAGATGAAGCATAGCTATTATTTATTTGTAATACGAGTCCATAAGAAAAAACATGAAGCAGTAATTTATTTATGACATGTTTTCAAAGTTATCCTCCAAAAACACACCTACTGAAAAAGTGATCTAAAAGCATTAAATAAAAAAAGGTAAATATAAAAATAAAATGGTTACATGTCCTTAAAAAAGTTATCTGGTCCTGAAGTAAGTGATCTTTTTATATTAAATTTATATGCAAAAATATTTTTCAGCATAATAACATCACTATTAGCAGCAGCTTCTTTGTATTATTTGAATTACAGCTCTCTTTGTATTATTTGAATTACAGCTCTCATCTTGGATGTTATTTATACGTTTCGATTGATGTAACCTTCTTCAGGTGCATCGTGTCAAAACTCTGGAATCTGTATTTTAAATGGAACTCTTTATTTAATCCACAAAGGTAGCTCCTGTTCCATGACCTTAAATAATTTATAATTACATTCTTAGTGACGTTTATAATTGCATTCTTAGTGATGTTTATAATTACATTCTTAGTGATGTTTATAATTGCATTCTTAGTGACGTTTATAATTACATTCTTAGTGACGTTTATAATTACATTCTTAGTGACGTTTATAATTACATTCTTAGTGACGTTCATAATTGCATTCTTAGTGACGTTTATAATTACATTCTTAGTGACGTTTATAATTACATTCTTAGTGACGTTTATAATTACATTCTTAGTGACGTTTATAATTACATTCTTAGTGACGTTTATAATTACATTCTTAGTGACGTTTATAATTACATTCTTAGTGACGTTTATAATTACATTCTTAGTGACGTTTATAATTGCATTCTTAGTGACGTTTATAATTACATTCTTAGTGACGTTTATAATTACATTCTTAGTGACGTTCATAATTACATTCTTAGTGACGTTCATAATTGCATTCTTAGTGACGTTTATAATTACATTCTTAGTGACGTTTATAATTGCATTCTTAGTGACGTTTATAATTACATTCTTAGTGACGTTTATAATTACATTCTTAGTGACGTTTATAATTACATTCTTGGTGACGTTCATAATTGCATTCTTAGTGACGTTTATAATTACATTCTTAGTGACGTTTATAATTGCATTCTTAGTGACGTTTATAATTGCATTCTTAGTGACGTTTATAATTGCATTCTTAGTGACGTTTATAATTACATTCTTAGTGACGTTTATAATTGCATTCTTAGTGACGTTTATAATTACATTCTTAGTGACGTTTATAATTACATTCTTAGTGACGTTTATAATTACATTCTTAGTGACGTTTATAATTACATTCTTAGTGACGTTTATAATTGCATTCTTAGTGACGTTCATAATTACATTCTTAGTGACGTTTATAATTACATTCTTAGTGACGTATATAATTACATTCTTAACGTTTATAATTACATTCTTAGTGACGTTTATAATTACATTCTTAGCGACGTTTATAATTGCATTCTTAGTGACGTTCATAATTACATTCTTAGTGACGTTTATAATTACATTCTTAGTGACGTTCATAATTGTATTCTTAGTGACGTTTATAATTACATTCTTAGTGACGTTTATAATTGCATTCTTAGTGACGTTTATAATTGCATTCTTAGTGACGTTTATAATTGCATTCTTAGTGACGTTTATAATTACAGTCTTAGTGACGTTTATAATTGCATTCTTAGTGACGTTTATAATTACATTCTTAGTGACGTTTATAATTACATTCTTAGTGACGTTTATAATTACATTCTTAGTGACGTTTATAATTACATTCTTAGTGACGTTCATAATTGCATTCTTAGTGACGTTCATAATTGCATTCTTAGTGACGTTCATAATTGCATTCTTAGTGACGTTCATAATTACATTCTTAGTGACGTTTATAATTACATTCTTAGTGACGTTTATAATTACATTCTTAGTGACGTTCATAATTGCATTCTTAGTGACGTTTATAATTACATTCTTAGTGACGTTTATAATTGCATTCTTAGTGACGTTTATAATTGCATTCTTAGTGACGTTCATAATTACATTCTTAGTGACGTTTATAATTACATTCTTAGTGACGTTCATAATTGCATTCTTAGTGACGTTTATAATTACATTCTTAGTGACGTTCATAATTACATTCTTAGTGACGTTCATAATTGCATTCTTAGTGACGTTTATAATTACATTCTTAGTGACGTTTATAATTACATTCTTAGTGACGTTTATAATTGCATTCTTAGTGACGTTTATAATTACATTCTTAGTGACGTTTATAATTACATTCTTAGTGACGTTCATAATTGCATTCTTAGTGACGTTTATAATTACATTCTTAGTGACGTTTATAATTGCATTCTTAGTGACGTTTATAATTACATTCTTAGTGACGTTTATAATTACATTCTTAGTGACGTTCATAATTGCATTCTTAGTGACGTTTATAATTACATTCTTAGTGACGTTTATAATTGCATTCTTAGTGACGTTTATAATTGCATTCTTAGTGACGTTTATAATTGCATTCTTAGTGACGTTTATAATTACATTCTTAGTGACGTTTATAATTACATTCTTAGTGACGTTTATAATTACATTCTTAGTGACGTTTATAATTACATTCTTAGTGACGTTTATAATTACATTCTTAGTGACGTTTATAATTGCATTCTTAGTGACGTTCATAATTACATTCTTAGTGACGTTTATAATTACATTCTTAGTGACGTATATAATTACATTCTTAACGTTTATAATTACATTCTTAGTGACGTTTATAATTACATTCTTAGCGACGTTTATAATTGCATTCTTAGTGACGTTCATAATTACATTCTTAGTGACGTTTATAATTACATTCTTAGTGACGTTCATAATTGTATTCTTAGTGACGTTTATAATTACATTCTTAGTGACGTTTATAATTGCATTCTTAGTGACGTTTATAATTGCATTCTTAGTGACGTTTATAATTGCATTCTTAGTGACGTTTATAATTACAGTCTTAGTGACGTTTATAATTGCATTCTTAGTGACGTTTATAATTACATTCTTAGTGACGTTTATAATTACATTCTTAGTGACGTTTATAATTACATTCTTAGTGACGTTTATAATTACATTCTTAGTGACGTTTCTGAATTTTTTAGATGAGGATTGGTTATTCATATTATTTGGATTCATTGGACTACTGTTCTCATCTTGAGTGTGATTTTCACAACGTTTCGGTCGATGTAATCTCCAACCTTCTTCAGTTGTATCTTGTCGAACTTGGGAATGTTTCTGTCGAGCTCGGGAATTTGGACGGAATTTTGAGCGGAACCCTTTATTTACTTCACGGGGGTAGCGTGCTCTTGTTCCATCAGCCATGACTGGATAGAGGTCCTAAGTAATTTGAAATTGTATTTTTTGGTCACCCACATTGAGGATTGAACCCTCAACCTTTAGGAGAATATCACTTTTTACAATTAATTTTTCCAAGTACTCTAATCACTACTAAGTGACAAAAAGAAAACGATTAAACACTTATATTTCAAACGTCTGTGAACACATGAAAACCAATAAAATAACATGAATAAGCAATTTAGTCTCGACTTTGATGTAATCTGACATGTTCAAATAATGAAAACTGTATATTGCCGCATAATTCCCAATCTTCAATAAATGATCTAAATATAACAGAATTTATTTGCGTTTACAAATAATACATTAAATATATTGAACATGTTAACCTTCCTAAGACATGGACATAATGAAAGATTTGCCAAATATGAATAGAGGCAGATGAAGAGGACTGGTTTAAATGTTGTGAATACTGACATATGTCACAGAACTGATTTTGGATAAAATAGGAGCAGTGGACAAGTAATACTATCGGTTCAGTGATTAAACCAAAAAGGGACAACAAGGAAGTATACTTCTGGGCTATGCTTTGTATAGTGATGACCACATGACTAAATTAATGAATGATTGACTCCTTTATTATCAAGGTTTCTGAGATTCCACATATTAGGGGGAAAATCAAACCGATTATGTACTGAACCATGCTTTGCTTTTTAGGTGAAATACTGGTTGTGGTTAATTACATACTTTTTATTTAGCATAGTAGCTAGAGTATGTGTAAATCGCCCAAGAAACTGTTCAATCTTTGGTCCTGTCATACAAAAATTTAAAAATAATGGTACTTAAGGCCAAAACACAGCATTATAAGGTCAATGATAAATAAGCTAATCCAAGGGAAGAAGTGGTACCCTCCCCGACACCTTCAGTGAATGAAAAGGAAAACTTTAAGCTGCTCTCGACTACAGTTAACCATTTTACTAATTATTAGAATGTTCAGTTGGGCTAGGAGACCAAGGTTCAATCCTTGGTGGATGAAAAAAAATGGTACTTAATGTTCTTTTGCATTTAGTATTTTAATGTGAGGATCAAGAGTGAGTGGAGTAATCCCAATAAAGGAATGGTGCGATCCCCAAGGAAACCTTTGGGTGCCCCTACTACAGTCGATCCATTTTTATTTTTAAGGCTTTGGTTAAAAAGAGGGAAACTTAACAAGAGAACATCCCTATTTGCTTTTTTGCTTGCATAATAAGATAAAGTACAAAATGGACTTTGCAATCTAGTGGAGATGATCTCTTCTCTTCAGTCCCATCCTTACTTAGAGGCGTTGCTAGTCTTTTTCTACTCTATCGTTATTTCCATTGAAGGTGATCGACTGATTCCTTCTTGTGAAATATTCACAGCAAGAACTCATCTTTTTACAACTACAAAGAACTTTCCTTTTTTCCTCCATGTACCTAACAACAAACGGAATTTCCATGAACAGAGTTTCTTTCCAAGAACTTCCTATATGTAGAACACATTACCATGGGACCACTTCTCTGTGGGTAGAAACATGGTCGTTTTCAAAGCCAATGCATATTCAAGATTTTTTTTTTTTAATATATATAACTATCTCGTCTATACTGTGAAATGTGAATTGATATAAAAAAACATGTTTTTTGTGTGTTATAATATGCGTTTCAAGTTAGTTCATCTTGTCACTACTTGGCTCCTTATGTGAGTTATCTATATATTAACAGGATAGCGTGTGTGTTATTTATTTTGTGTGTCACGCTTACATCCGAGTGACTGTCATTTAATTTTTATGAACTTTAATTTCTTGTAATAAATAATTTTACCAAGAATTCTTCATAAGTTTTGGTTTCAGTTTAGATTATGGCTGACGGAACTCAAGTTATATATATACATATATTTTTTTCATAAGTTTTGGTTTTGATTTCGATTCAAGCTGATGCACCCAAGTCATATGGATATATTTTTTTATTTTCGAAATCACAACTTTATAACGTATAAAAATCGATAGAATATTAACTCTATAATAATTATACAAAATCTGCAAGATCATATTTAAGCATACTTTACAACCGGGCTACACTGGGCGTCCCTGCTAGTTTAGATAAATACTTTTGCAATTTTAACAAAAAAGCTACAATAATATCAGAGCATCTCCATTTACGCTAAATATCTACAGAATGCCAACATCAATATATTACATATGAATGAGTCCCCTGTGAAATTTCCACAGGTCCCACTAGTTATATTAATAATAACTTAATGACGTCATCAATTATGCATGGAGAAAAACAATATTAATTCCATGGAATTTCCCTATTCTCTTTTAATGTTTCTCTCGTTGTTTTCTGCACTTAAATATTTTTCCTTTTTTACCTCTTTTCGTAGCGTGAGATAATCCGACGTCTTCATTTTAAAGATTAACTTAATCCTCAATTTATAAAACTACATGCAATAAAAAAACAAACCAAAAATGTCGTTTCACATTCTTTTTCTAGTTATGTTTTAATGAAGAATAAAATTTAATGAATTTGCCTTGAAACCAGATTGGCATAAATGTCCTGTCTAGCTAAGAATCTCTGTTCAGCTCTCTCTCCCCTCCTCTCTCTTCTCTCTCCTTCTCTCTCCCCCTCCATTCCTCCCTAAACACTTTGATATCTTAAATTAGTATCTGTAATCTAATATATACGACTATGTCGACTGAATTTTCTTTTACACCCTCTCTCTTTGTCTTCGTTATCCCTTATCATGAGCATTTCTATTTCCCAAAGAAAGAAAGGAAATCAGAATTATACTCAAGGATAAGTACAAAAAGTTAAATCGACAGTTTTTTAAAGTAAAGAAACAACAACCGTGTATATTAATTGAACTTTTTTACTAATGGTGTACAAACAGTAAAAGGGAAAATAATGAGGGTTTGCAAACAGACATATTCACATGATCTGATGTTTGAAGGAATGGTCTAATAAAAGATGCATGCGTTTCGGCCGCAATTGCACTTTGGAACTGTATCTTAATGCAGTCAACAGTTCAACGCAATAGTGAAAATGGAAAAAGAGGCAGGAACCGTTGTTGAGAGTTGGGAAGGTGCCAATCGACCGTACAACTAACAAGAAAGACACAAGGCAAAGAGATAACGGTAATAGCAAAGAAGGATAACAAATACAAATGTTTGGTTAAAGACGATAGGATATCCTGTTTTATTTCCTGAGAATTGAGATGATAATTTATTGGCAGTGGAAATTCTGTATTCAGGACCAGTCAGAACAAGACAGAATCAATCCCTGGAAACCGGTAGCTGAACGTCAGTAGGTACTGGAGTAGGTGGCTGGATGTTAGTTGGTTCTGGAACAGATGAGACCGCGCCACCTCAGCATTTGAATTTATATAAATTGGCCTATATGATTCCTAAGGGAGCAATGATTGATTTTAACCAATCCACATGACACTTAAAAGAACAAAGGGAGACAACCACATTGACTAGCCTATGAGTGTCTTATAAATATCAGTAAAATAGTTTAGAATCTCAATTGTAATGATTTTAATAGTTTCTGAAAATTTAGTTGAAATCGAGTCTGAAACGGCAAAGCCATGATTGTGTGATACCATGAACTGCGCCCTCTCCAACATATACAGTCTGGACCACTGAGAAATGATGAGAAAGTGAGATAAGTGTGTGGTGATAAGGAAGCCAGTGAATCTATTGAACTCCCCAGACAGGATAGCACTCTGACGGTTGTTAGTTTTTAAACTGAGGGGGGAAAAAAAACCCCGATGTGTCCAGTTTTGATGGTCAGCTGGATGTGGTTGAAAGAAAGTTGAGGCATTTAAGATTTCTATTCAAGAGTAAATATATTTATGAGACTGCCCGTTGAAAGGAGTTTATTAAAAAGAGAGTCGGAGAGTCACTGACTCTGCATCATACAAAGAAGGTTACTGGGGTTTACACTAGATAGCAATTAGCGGACAGCAGTTGGCATCTTTAGCCACGACAATATCACACGCATACACACACCAGACTACAAGTGAGTTAAACCTACAACTAGTTTTGTGTGGCTTTTACCGTAGCATGACCATCGAGACGATCATCCTGGAACAGTTGCACATAAACAAACATCAACTTTATGAATTATTAATAGGACGCAAACAAATTTATTTTATACGTGATTTCGCTCATATTTAATAGATATATTTGACTTTGGATCATCGACTTTATTGCATTTTGTCCAAAATACTCTCTTGGTATTTAATCTTTTATATATAAAATAAACATGATTTCTTCCCCTTTCCAATATTTATGATTAATAGCTCCATTTAGGTTGATAAAATAATCTGTTTCTTTAATCAGATATGACAAATAAAAAAATATTTTCAATCGATTTCATAGATTTTAATATTTAATATTTTATTTATTACAAGTCATAAATAGAGGAAAGCAAAGGATGTCTTATCCTAACAGTCAGAAATCCTGATATTTCAATCATCAGGTATTTATGTAATAACAGATAATTCAATGTTTATATTTAATCCCGATCAATATTTTATTTATTAGTCATAAATAGAGGTAAGCGAAGTCATATTTACAGTCAGAGATCTTGATACTGTTATTCCAATCACTGAGTACTAATTTTGTAATGTTACCCAACACGTTGTAGCCTCAGTTGCAAAGTAGACAAAGAATAGGAAAGAACTTCAACTTGCTTTTTGCTGTTGTAACAACAACATTTACTTCCTCATTCTCCCACCACGCGTGACTTATTGTTATGGCTGTGACGTCACCCACGTATCTAACGTGATCTCAAACGTCATCCATGTATCTAACATAATCGTCTTCTCTAACGTGCTTATTTTCCTTTTTATAGTGTTTTTCTTTACCAGTGACATCCACATTCTGTTATAGTTTTATAATAGACAAGTATCTGGATATTTACCAATAAAAAAGACGAAAAAGAAGTTTTCATTTATCCATTTTTTAAATTTCAATATTTTTGCATCCAATATTTCGTCTCATACAACTTTGATTTTTGTTTTTTACACATCCATTATATCCTCTCAAGCATTATCGTCCTCTTTGGCAGTAGGGCTGCTTTATTGCTAATCGCCTTTTTCCTGATTCAAAAAAGCTAACCTGGTTCTCAGTGGGTGACCCAGTGGGAAGATCGCATTTATATATATATATATATATATATAGCGCTAGTACTGTACTATTGCGCTATTTCAGTTGAAACTTTGCATTATTTACTTATATGCAATTACTATCATAATTAGTAAAATTATATATATATATATAATATATATAATGAATATTTGCTTAAAACAGTTTCCCCAAACATTATTGGACTGGGTTTCTCTTAGCTTACCACTGAACTCCTAGCGCTCCTTCTTATGTACACAAAGAATCTTTTTTTTTTCAAGTGGAAACATCAATATAAAATCCAAAGTATATATTTCAAAAGTAATTCCATATTTGATCATTACAATTATCATCAAAATATATAAGAGTTCATTTTTTGGTTTCATTTCTTATGAATCAGATGATTCTATTATTGGCATTGGTTTCTCTGATATCTTTTTAGCCAGAATTTCTTTTACAGAAACACTTACAATATTTACAGAAGAGACAACGTGGAGGTTATTAACATCCTAATTGATTCGAATTTGGTGCACCCAGGCGACTACCTTTAGATTCTTTCAAATTGAAAACAGCAATGTAAAATAATGGTGTACGAAACAATATCAACTCTATTATTATGTTATCTTAACTTTTACTTTGAAAAATTGTGTATAAAAATATATATTAATAGCCCCTTAAATAATATATATTAATAGCCCCTTAAATAATATATATTAATAGCCCCTTAAATAATATATATTAATAGCCCCTTAAATAATATATATTAATAGCCCCTTAAATAATATATATTAATAGCCCCTTAAATAATATATATTAATAGCCCCTTAAATAATATATATTAATAGCCCCTTAAATAATATATATTAATAGCCCCTTAAATAATATATATTAATAGCCCCTTAAATAATATATATTAATAGCCCCTTAAATAATATATATTAATAGCCCCTTAAATAATATATATTAATAGCCCCTTAAATAATATATATTAATAGCCCCTTAAATAATATATATTAATAGCCCCTTAAATAATATATATTAATAGCCCCTTAAATAATATATATTAATAGCCCCTTAAATAATATATATTAATAGCCCCTTAAATAATATATATTAATAGCCCCTTAAATAATATATATTAATAGCCTCTTAAATAATATATATTAATAGCCCCTTAAATAATATATATTAATAGCCCCTTAAATAATATATATTAATAGCCCCTTAAATAATATATATTAATAGCCCCTTAACAATTTGTTATCAGATTTTATTTATTTTCTTTTTTCGTATTTTGTTCGAGTTGGGAATGGGGTATTTACCAGGTAGTTTTTTAAATTCTTTTTTATGAATCCAGTTGCTCCTATAATTACTGGAATGATGGAGATCTTCCTAAGATTCCAATTTCTTTTCATGTCATGCATAAGATTTTGGTATTTTGTTATCTTCTCTCTCTCTCTCTCTCTCTCTCTCTCTCTCTCTCTCTCTCTCTCTCTCTCTCTCTCTCTCTCTCTCTCTCTCAGCTTTATTTAAACCCGCATCATCGGAGACACTAACTTCTAAGCTTGTTTCTTTTTCCTTCTTGCCCCACATCACCATGTCAGGTTTAATAGTTCTGTTTTCTGTAAGTATTCCATAGTCATAGTGGATGGTGTATGACTTATTTCCAACTGTTCTTTCTGGTAAACATGTTCCCAGGACTTGCTGCTACATTCGAAATTCAACTTTTTACAGATGGTTCAATTGTTGTGACTTTCTAAAACATATAGTATTCATATTGAACCGATGTTTCTAACTAAACAAAACATTTTTTTAATATTAAACGCAAAACATGTTTTACAAAAATAATTTAATGAACTACGCTATTTATAGTTGAAAATTTAAACGATAAATAACTTTTGTTGCTTATTTATTTACGTAGATCATTTAAACTTTGCTCTGAATATTACACACTCACCCCAAGAGGTTTGCGTCACTGCCCACAGGGGAGTGATTCTGTTCATTTTGGAAACACTGCTTTAGACTAATATAAAAATGATTATAACTGGCATATAAAAAGATGACCTTCAGTTTTTGTGTTGTGTTTTATAAAGCGTTGCTTTGTGAGAGGCACACCCAATTACACCCATTATCAGTGCCACCGTTGTTCCTTTTCTTTCTTTCTTTTCACTTTAATTGCTAATGATTATGATGTTGCTGCTGATGATGTCAGCTCTAAATGCTTTATTTGTTCAAACCTTCAGAAAAAGTACTTGTGGTGCAGCCATTACTGACCTTAATGAAGAATAATTATTCTCTATTTTATTGATAAGTGAAACTTTGGGGGCAGGGTCAATCTGTAACAAAACAAGAGTAAAACTTATGGAAAAATAGTTGAAGTCATTTTATGTTTTTAAATATTGAAGAAAATAATTTCTTTGCTTTAACAGCTTCTGGTTATCTAACGCATTTCTCTGAACAAAATTAAAAGGATTTTTTTATGAACATCTGTAAATGCTGCACATGTTTACTTTGAGCACCATAAGAACACTTTAAAAGACAATGGAAGATAAAATAAATTACATCTAATATAAAAAGTTACCTTGTTGAAATTTTTAATGTTGGACCTAAACAGCTATACATCTGACAAATCGATATTTGATTCTGACATCCTTCCAGCATGTTCTTTACTTTAAATAAATGTAATTAATTTCAGTTTCTTTCCTAAAATAATTATTCTGGTAACAAAAATTATTACAATAAAGAAAGTGTTAAATAATGACCTTAAAGCTCAAATGCAAGGAAAACAAAATTCCTATTTTAATTTGAAGTTAAGAGTATGAGTCATCTCCCTTATGTTTTGAGCTTTTTCTTCTTACTTTACACATTATTTTATTATTAAAAAATTTAAACAAAAATGAAATTATCTTAATAGTGTTTCTCATACTCCCGGACTTCTCTTTGCCACGGGATTCTAGCAATGTTGGTTAATCAGAAGTACAGTTGATGGTTGTGCAGCACTAGCTTCACAATAGATTTCCCGAGGCAGCACCCTTATCTATTACCTCGAGGCTGAATAGAGGTCTTTTTCTAGTTTTTTCTTTTGTTTCTTTTATTCTGAAGAATTTTATCTTTTTTTTTCTCTTTAAAAATAATATACTATTTATATGAAAAGAAACAAAAAAACCGCAACAACACACAAAGTTTAACTTAACAATAATGTACTAATATTTGTTCTGTGTGGAGGTATTGTCTCCCTTTTCATGACGATAAAAAGAGTTAAGTTCCCCTGCTTATTGTTCTGGAAAACAAAGGAGGAAGCTTTGATAAATGGTCATATGTGTGTTTTTTGTTTTTTTTTTACCCCAAACAAGGCACATTGCCACTTTGATGTAGGGGGCTACTACTAGGGACACAGGCTACGGGGGTACTAGGTGGGGAGTTGGGCAGCAAGATGTCTATTCACGTTACACTTGAACTTCTGCATATCAGTACAGTTGGGGAAGCAGGGACCTGGAAAGGAATTCCAAAGTCTAGCTGTTCTGGGGAAGAAACTACTGGAGTAGAAGGCTCTCTTACATCTAGGGATCTCAACTGTGAAGGGGTGGGATTTTGCTGCTTGTCGGGTTTGTCGGGGGTATTTACGTCGAGGGGGTACAAGTGCTTGTAGTTCGTCAGAACATTCACCATTAAAGTACTTGTAGAATAGGCAGAGGGATGCTACATTACGTCGATGGGACAGAGGCTGAAGCTTGGATGACAGTTCAGGACCTATTAGGTTGGCGACTCTCTTTTGAACCTTGTCTAGGAGTGAGAGACTAGTAACAGATGCACCAGCCCAAATATGACAACAAAACATGAGCGAATGGTGGCCTTATAGAGGTACAGGATACTTTCTGGCGTTAGTAGCTTTCTAGCACGGTAGAGAGAACCTACCTTTTTAGCAGCGGTCCTGGCAATGCTCTCAATGTAATTGTTCCAACTCATGTTTCCTGTGAACGTTAGGCCGAGGAGTTTAAAAGCTGTGCTTTCAAATAAAGAGTCTTTGGCCATTGCTATTGGTGGTTGAGAAGGTTTCTTGTAGTTATTGAAGGAAACAAGTTTAGTCTTGGCAGCATTGAATGTGACCATCCATTTTTGTCCCCATTCCACTACAGATTGGAGGTTATCCTCTAGTGTTTCTGCCATTTCTTTAGATATGTGTTCATTTGTTTTCCTTTCATGTCTGTTATAGAGCGTGGTGTCATCAGCATATATACCCATCTCACAGACAATTTTGTCAGGGAGGTCATTTATGAATATTAGAAATAATAGAGGTGCAAGGATAGACCCCTGAGGCACTCCCGCATTTATATCATATTGTTTAGATGTACAACCATCGAGGACAACCTGGATTTTTCTCTTATCTAAGAAGGATTTAATTATGTTAAGTATTCTTCCAGTGATACCGTATGATCTGATTTTCCTGAGAAGACCTTCATGCCATACCCTGTCAAAAGCCTTAGATATATCTAGAGCTACCGCTCTACCCTCCCCTGCTTTGTCAAGTGAATGGTATATACGCTCAGAGATTACAGTTAGAATGTCTGCTGTGGAACGGGCTTGCCTAAATCCATATTATTGGGCGGTCTGTGATTAGAGTTATATGAAGAGTAAACTTTCTATCTTTTAAAAGTGAAAGAAAGAGAGAGACTACACCGCATGGTAATCTACTACTACTACCCATATTAATAGTAGTAGTAGTAGTAGTAGTAGTAGTAGTCTTTATACTGTTGCTGATGTTGAACGAATCAAACTTTTGTGCAAAGCACACAAAGATTGTTTGATCTGTTTGAAGTTTTTCCTCGTTGGTCATAGCTATTTTTACTCCCTATACCCAGAACAGCAAGACTCGGCGATTGTATACGAAGGCGGGGAAGTAGCTGCAGCTAGTATATATTGTATATTTTTATTTATGCAAATATTATTGGTTACACATTTGCAGGCATGTTTCAGCTACAAGTAACTAGCTGGTTTTCCAACTCGCTATTGCTTCACAACGATCGCTACTTGAAATACTTGAAGCACTAATTTAAAATAGTAAACATTTCATTCATAACCTTGTTGTAAATCGCAAACAAAATCTTTCTAATTTATTCATATAGATAGATAAAAAGTAGCATTTTGAAAATTTCGATACAAATTTATCTTTTTAAATGTGACCGTAAAGAAAGGAAAAGAAAGAATAAATTAACTTGCCTTTTTACTTGCAATTTAGAAATAAATCGCAACTTGTTGAAAATCACGTTGTTCTTCTAAATAAAAGAAACATTTGAACCCAAATACAAAATAATTGCTTACAAAATCAAACAATATTGCAAAACAGAATTATTTGTTCTACAAAATTCAAATCAATCATTGAATTAAAAGAATAAATAAAATGTTCTTTTCAAAACAAATATGCAAATTAGTTTACCGTGCAACTGGTAAGCAGCACGTAAAATAGATGGGTTTTTTTTTTTGTTTTTGTTGTTTTTTTTTGTAAAGTTACATTCACTTCAAATCGAGTGTTTTGTGTTTCCCCGTTAGTGCAAGAAATGGGTCTAACTTTCGCATTTATTCAATTACATTGTATTGAAATTCGCTGAGATGCTTTTCGGCTGTTATCACTTTGGAATAAAATGTAATTGGCTCTATAAGTCGTCATTAACCGATTTAGAGCCCAAAATAATTCGGTCACCTATGACACACTTCTAATTTGTGTCAATTTCCTTTCACCAACTCAGTCAACGGGAGGAAGGGGGGTGCATTTATTCACAACCAATCCTTTTCTTTAACTGACGCAACCACATACATTCAGACAACAAAACATATTATCAGTTAGTGGCACGCAAATACACATAATCCGTTCACAACATGCACTGTATTCACTTTAAAAACTTACATATTGTTATATATAAATACATGTGCCACTATTCTTTCGTGTATATATATATATATATATATATATATATATATATATATATATATATATATATATATATATATATATCGCCATTTCCGGAGAGAACAGATATAAACAGAGGCTGAAGAGAATCCAATATTTTTATACAATAAACTGATCCTTTATATCAAATTTGAAACCGACAATACCAATGTTTTTTGACCTGTAAAATGTTAACATGTATTATGTATGTATCTAGATTGAACTGTGCATATTTATTTAATTTGCTATCAAATTAAATAAATTATCATCATTAAACTGTCAATCTATCAGTTTCGTTAATCCTTATCTTCGAACGACTTTTGGCCTTGATAAGTAATTGACTCATTAGTAACAAAAACCATCCATGAGTAAATTATTATTGCTATTGCATTGTCGTATCCAAATTAATTGACATCAAATTCCAAAAACACAAACATCGGACTTGTTTATACTTGTTCACAGGTTCATTTTCGTTTTTCGTTCAAAGATTAATTGCACGATAGAAATTCTACGCATTAAAAACAATATTTAATCATTTTGATTAATTAATGCTGAAATCTGATCTCTTAATAAAGACATTTGGTATTTTCTTTTCTATTGTTTATATACTTAATCCAGTGTTGTCCATTTATTATATAAAAAAACTAGCTCTATCTATCCGGCATTACCCAGGATTTCTGAATATCATTTTTGTAGTTAATAGCTTTCTTCAAAACCAATGTTTGATTCTGGTTCAGTGTGTGTGTGTGTGTGTGTGTGTGTGTGTGTGTGTGTGTGTGTGCGTGCGTGTGTGTGTGGAACGTTGACCTGTTGTTAACAATAAAAAGTATATTTAAATTTAAC
The DNA here is from genome assembly GCF_053919585.1 of Euprymna scolopes. Taxonomy (NCBI): domain Eukaryota; kingdom Metazoa; phylum Mollusca; class Cephalopoda; order Sepiida; family Sepiolidae; genus Euprymna; species Euprymna scolopes. The sequence goes on from NC_136501.1 coordinate 84,752,444, forward strand.
TTCTTTCAAAAATAATTTATTCTTAGAAGACTTTTGAAAATGGATGCCATCTTAAATAATGACCTAGATAGCAGAAATCGCTGCTAAATACAAATATAAATGCAAGAGATGTAGCCAGCAAAAATAGCTTAGCTGGGAGAGCTTCAAACTGAAGACATTCACTAAAGGTGGTATTCATTGGAGACTTGAAGCCCTTGGTATGTTCATCTGTTAATGTTTAAGTCAATCAAAAGCTGGTCGATATTTGGTTTACAGTAAGTCCTGTTATCTATCCGATAGGAGTCAGATAGTTTAACCATAATCCAGTTTTATTATAGTGGAGTGCAATTACAGATAGTTTAAGAGATGATGACCAGTTTGCGTGAAGAAGGTATAAAATAATAGCGACATATGAGAACTCAGATGTGCAGAAAATTATTTTGATAACAAAGCTATCAAATTTTTATTTTTTACCTTGATGATACTATTGGAACATGAGGAAGAGTTGATACTGGTGTGATAGCAAGATTTAAGAATGCATGGCAAACATTCAAAAAACTCCTGCCATTCTAACCAGCAGAGTGTTACCATTATCAATCAAGGAAGAGTCTTTCGTGTATGTGTGTACAGTGTGATTATATATAGAAATGAAACTTGGCCAATGAAGGTTGAGGATATGTGTTGCATGGTTTGAAATTATTGAATTTAGTAATCTATTCTCTACTGTCTGAGCAGCTGAGCTATAAATAAGTAAACTAAAATGAACACCCCAAAATCCGTTTCATGAAAAGGCTGGAATGTTCCATTTTGCTCAGACGTGCAAATCCATTCTATGAGTTCTGATTGGTTACTAATCCATGAGTAGATAATCTTTTAGAAACATTCTTGATTGACTTAATATTTGCATAACTATTGGAGTTTGTTATGTCAGTAAGTTTTTTTTACTCACATTCACCCCAAACAAGGCACATCACTGCTTGGATATAAGAGGTTACTATCTGAAGGTGTTAGTTTACGTTGCATTTGAACTTCTGCATATCAGTACAGTCAGAGAAGCAGGTAGCAGGAAGGGCATTCCAAAGTCTAGTTCTTCGAGTGAAGAAACTATTAGAGTAGAAAGCTTTCTGACATTTAGGAACCTCAACAGTGAAGGGGTGAGATTTTGTTTCTAAGCAGGTTTGTCGAGGGTATAGACGTTGAGGAGAGGAGCACAAGTTCTGTGAGTTCATCAAAGCACATTTCATTAAAATACTTGTAAAAAGGCACAAGGATGCAACTTTGCGGTGATGGGACAGGGTTGGAACTTAGTTGACAAAGTGGGACCTATTAGATTGTAGACTCTTCTTTGGACCCTATTCAAGAGGGAGAAACTAGTGATAAATGCACCAGCCCAGATCTGGCAACAATATTCGATGCATGGGCGAATGGTGGTTTGTAGAGGCACGGGATACTTTCAGGCATAAGTAGTCTTTTTGCATATCAGAGAACCCACCTTCTTTACAGCAGTCTTCACAGTCCCCTCAATGTATTTGTTCCAGTTCATCTTACTTGTGAAGGTTTAGCTGACGATTTTGACAGAAGAATTCTCAGGTGGAGTGTCATAGATATCAGTGGTTGGGAAGGCTTCTCATAATTGTTAAAAAAATAGAAGCTTGGTCTTAATAGCATTAAATGTTACCATCTATATATAGTGTCATTCCACTACAGTCTGAAGACCATTTGTTAAATGTTGTTTGGTTCTATAGAAATGATATGAGAATAAGATGGATGTGTACTGAGTTTTAAAGAGAGACTTAGATCTGATGAGCTCAGAGGAAGATTAAATCTGGACAGTATATGGAGGCTTTATTAGTTTTGTCACATCGAAAGAATTGGCAAAATTGCTTGAATTAGGAGATGTAGAACAATTAAGCACATTAAGCAGTTGACACATTGATTCCTGTTAGATCACCAAAGTTAAGCAATATTGAGTCTGGTCAGTACTAAATTGGGTGACTATTTGGGAATGCTAGATGCTCTCTGCTTATCTCGGTATTGCTTCCAGTTGTCTTGCATTTTCCCTTGGCACTGAAATCAAGTAGTACCGGGAGAAAATGATAAGGGTGGATTTGAGAAAAAGATATATAAGTATATATATAACTAAAGACCTAGATAGAGATAGTTTAGAAGTCAATTTCTAACATATGCCAGTATGAGAAACAGGTGATGATGATAGTGATAATCGTGATGATTGTGAAGATGAGTTGCCTATGAGATGTTTATGATTTCTTATAAACAAAATAAAATCAATAAAATTAAATTTATGCGTTTTTATAAAGAGTCTCATTAAGCTTGGAATGATTCATGTGCTAATTTATAAGTAAATAAGGTTAACTACTTTGTATTGAGTGAAACTGCATTTAAAATTTAGTGTTGGCTATTTATTCTATTTATACTTCAACTAACCTTGGCCTCATGTCATCACAAATTACGTAATCCATTGCACCAGTTTGAAATTACACACTAATACTGCCAGGGGAAGGTATGAAGAATCTGCTCAATAAAATGGTTTAAATGCTGACTTGTGTTCGACTAATTTGATACAATTATTCATGATTAATGTATGAATCGGGTACTTGTAACATTCTGTATGGAATTCTTCAATCCCCACAGATTGTCTATCGTCATCCTGGTAAACAGAAACAGTTGTTCGCCTTTTTAACAAGTACATAGTTGGCTCGTTGTATAGTGAAATCTCTCAGCGGTGGTGACAGTAGCCATCAATGTTGTCGAAGATGTTATTGCTTCAAGACAGACTTCAGGTTAACAAAGACAACAGTCACAGTCAGTCCACTGGCCACATGTGATACAATGTAAGCAGTTATTTTCAAAGAGTTTCAACTTTCATTGATTGACCAATTACATAGAGGATGATAATCTTGACAAGCAATTGGTAGATACGTCTCTTGGTTGATAGTAAAGTACTCTGATGCCGTCATATGTTGTAAGGAAGTAAAATTGAAAAGAAGATTGCTAATTTGGATTATTTGAAATACTCTTCACATCTTAGTTGTTATTTCCATAACCATTTAGTCAACGTAAAAAAATATATACATATATTATTATACTAAATGTGAGTTAATGGTTGTTTTCCTTAAAACTTTTTCAAAAAAATATTCCATAGTTTTGGGGATTGAATTGTGTTTATTTTTAATCTGTTAACTAGTTAGGTATAATTTATAATTAACCGAACAAATCATCCTTGACTTGAATTGCTCTCACTCTCAGTCTATGTTGATTCAACCACTTTCTTATATTTAATATCTCTCTCGACATTTAAAGAAGGAGTGGCTTTTTCTGCATCGTCATTTTTTTTTTTTTTTACAAGGTAGTCACCACTTATCAAGGCCCCGGAAGCCACTCGAGGATAAGGGTTATTGTGTGTACAGTACATTAGTGTTGGAGATTTGATACAGTGTCTTATTTAAGGAGGCAGTTCATCAGGAATTTGTTCACATTGGACTTGAAGACATCCAGGTTGTAGTTAGGTGGGAAACAGGCAACCGGAACAGAGTTCCACAGGTGTGTACTTCTAGGAAAGAAGTTTTGTTCATGGAATCTACGTTTTGATTTTGGCACAGATAAGGAGTGGGGAAAATTTTTGACAGTGGTTCCAGCTAGGCGGGTGTTTATCGTGAAAGATTGTCGAGGGGGGACCAGAGATTGGAGTTCAGACGAACACCTGCCATGGTAGTAACGATAAAACAAAGACAGGCTTGCAACGTCTCTCCTGTGGGAGAGAGGTTGCAGGGAAGAGAAAATGGCATCACCAACTAGGCCACGAAGCCTATTTTGTACTCTGTCAAAGCAGGATAGACTGTTTTTAGCAGCTCCTGCCCAGATGTGGCAGCAGTACTTCATCCTTGGACGTACTTGGCTTTTATACAGATAGAGAATTGCATCAGGGGTGAGATATCTTCTGGAGCGGTAGAAGGGTCCTACCATTTTTCCAGCGACCTTGGCAACTGACTTGATGTACATGTTCCATTTCAGGTCAGGTTTTATTTTAATGAGTTCTTTTTATGATAAAAAAAGGGGTACCATTTTAAAATCGCTGCAAATCATTTCTTCATTTATATATTTTAAAACTACACATTAATCAGAAAAAATGACTTTTCCAGGGTATTCGTTATCAAGCCCAAATATCAGTTGATATAATTTTGTAAACAAACACAGACGGAATTTAATGAACGACAGTATCATTATTATTTTTTTTATTTTTTTGCAAATTAGTCCACCGGGCAAATTATTACTCATAATATATAATAATCAATATCTTGTTTAAGCATACTGTACAACCGGGCAACGTCGAGCTGCCAGCTAGTATAAGTATTTGTAAGTTGAGTTATTTTCGCTCTGATATTGGTATTAAAAGCTTACTTTTTTATTTAAAAATTATTAAACAAACTTTTTAATGTACTCAGTCATAGATATGCAAGCGACTACCAGAAGGTTAACTAATTTGCATATTCCTTTGAAAAACGAGTGTTAATTGCTTATTCATTTTTATGGTTTCTTATTAGATGATTGGTTTCATTTTACGATTACATTGAATTCTATTTATGCATAGTTTCTACATTCTGAATAATCGTGGAGAATTTAAAATGAAAGCGTTCTAGCACATGGAAATATTTTACATATATAAAGTGACTCTGTCAGTATGTGTATGGAAAGTCTCTACCAAACTCTTCTCTGAATATTTGCTTTACAAAGTTGAAATTGTATATAAAGGGTATTTGGATTTGTAACACACTTTTGATTTGGGCTTTAATCAGTGAAATAGCTGCTAGGGGATCAAATTTGAAAAAAAAAATATTGGCCTGGCATAAATCGAGTGTATCCGTTTTTTTTTTTTTTGTTTTGTTTTGTTTTCCTGTTCATGTGCTAATTAAAAGCCATAGGTTAAACAACATTATTTTTTGTAGGTTTTGTATATATATGGATTTAGGTCATTTTCTGACGAATATGACTGGAAAGCTATATGTTTTGGTTTCGATTCTAGCTAATTGTATACAAATCATATTTTTTTTTAATTTTTGAAATCACTCCTATATAATAGGTACAATATAATAATTGCTATAGAATTGATTTTGTAGGAAGAAAACTATCTGCAAGAATTAAAATATGAAATTTAAGCATATTTTACGGTTGGGCAATACCTAGTGACTTGCTAGTATATATATATATATATATATATATATATATATATATATATATATATATATATATATATATATATATATAATATAAAGCTCTGTGTGTGTGTGTGGTCATGAATAGGCTCCTATATGGTTGACTATTTTAAAAAACTGATTACATATAATGATAGATGTATCGAGACACGGGAATAGGTATGTTTGATCTGGCAGAACGGTGGTTCATTAAAATTGTGGGGTCTGCGTTCACGCCTGGTCCACAAAGTATGGAAATAAGAAATTAAAAAATAAAAAAAAAACGTTTACAAGTGTTTTTGATATAGATGTACATAATAATACTTTGATAAGTATGTTTTAACTTTAATAGGAATGGTATAATAAAATTGTGGGGTCTGCATTCACGCATGGCCTCTATAGAATGAAAATAGGCACACACTTTAATAAAGACGTTTCATATTTATCTGCGTAAGTATACTTTGATAATTATGTTTCAGTTTGAAGAAATATGGTATAATAAAATTATGGGGTGTTCGTTCGCGCCTGACCTCCATAGAATGGAAATATGTCACGAAGTTTAACAAGGTTTTTCAATATAGATCCACAGAATATTGTGATAAGTGTTTCAGTGTGAACAGGTATGGTATAATAAATTATGGGGTTTATCTATTTTATTTTTACTTTCATCATATTTTGCTTTGGTTTTGATACCCCCAAATCGAAGCTATCTCTTTACAACCCTTCCTTTTCATAACCTATCATACTTTAATAAATCAGAGTCCATTTTCTGTAGGCTGTTTTTGAACCCAGTAAACGACGGGTACTTTTGCTAGTATATATATATATATATATATATATATATATATATATATATATATATATATATATATATATATATATATATCCGTACTAACCCAGCGTTACACGAATTTATTATGGTCAAATTTGTTTTGTAAATATAAATATTACTAGGTTAAAATCAAGTAAGGGATGCTAATAACAAAGGTGAATAAGTTTTATTCTTTAAGTAAGAATTATTTTCCTTAGCTCAGTTTTCTTTGAAGGTGATTCATATATTACTACACTGCCAGATCAGACTGCATCAAACTACATTAGTTTATTGCTAATGACATGTTATAACAAATAAAAATTGTCTCATCCGGATGAGTTTTATCGTCAGCTTAAATGCTATATAAGTCTAACTTTTAAAACCCGACAACAATATATATATATATATATATATATATATATATATATATATATATATATATATATATATATATAGAGAGAGAGAGAGAGAGAGAGAGAGAGAGAGAGAGAGAGAGAGTTGTGGTTGCAGGCTATGACAATGCACTTCAAAAGATTTCGAAATTTTTTATTATTAACTATTTATTTACCAACTTGTCAAATCAGGATCGTATTGGTTGTGTTATGTTCTTTGAATTTCCTAAGAAAATTTCATCTGCAGAAAGGAAAATAGTAGAAGCACTCGGTTGTATTCTTATATAATATTTAGAGAGATAAGTTGGCAAATTAGTCCATACTGCAGGCTGTAATAACTAAGAGTAATCTAAAAATTAACACTTCTGCCCAGTCATGGTTGACGGTATATCTATCTCGATGAATTAAATAAATTTAAAAAAAATAATTCGTGTTGATTCCTGAGTTTGAAAAGATGCACATGAAAAGGGTCTAAAGTTACATTGACTGAAATGTGAAAATAACAGCCAAGATGAATATAGTCACTTGAATAATCAAAAAAATCTTCTTTTTTTTTTGTTATGTGTGTGTGGGGCGGTGAAAGAAGGGCATCCAAACATATTGCAATCTATCTACCTTTCTCATAATATGTCTCAATATTAAAACATAGTTAGGTGTTTGGGGGTATAGAATCAAGGAGTTGGCCCAAGATATCACCAAACCTAAACCATGCCATTTTAGAAGGAAGTGGGAAGATTTGCTCATTATGTCTATCCAACGTGCTTCTGTCTGAAATAGCAATTTCATCGCTGCATAGATTGAAAATGGAGCTGTTCTTTTGGGGGTCAGAATAAATTCCAAACTTCGCTAATTGTCGGTCTTCGCCAATTTTCTGTCTGCTCTGCTGCAGCTGCTGTCGGTCGGTCGGTCGGTTTCAGCACAAGTAAAAAAAAAAAAAAAAAAAAAAAAAAATCATTCTATGTAAGTTCATGTTTTCGTGCATGTGACATTTGAGACGATTTCTTGTATGAGAAACGGCTAAAACAACAAACAAAAAATGCCTCATAATCGCGTGTCAACTTGTTGGTAGCAGCTGAAAAGGCAGTGAGAAGAGTGAGGTCACATGTTTTGGCTAAATTTTTCAGTTTTGTTTTGAATTCTTTTGGGGAAAAGTACAGCCTGAAAAGGAAGAAAATCTCAGCAGTTTTTAAGCCGTGCAGTTTCTTTGACAAAACAAATTTAGGAAACAAACTTAATTCCGTTTAAAATTTTCTCTTGGAAAAAAAAAGTCTGAAAAACATTTCAAGTTTTACTTATTTGAAATTATTTCGGATAAAGACCATCCATCGTCAGAATGTATCCGATCATTGAGGTAAGTCTACGTTTGTAATTATTTTTCTGTCCCTCTTATATATATATATATATATATATATATATATATATATATATATATATATATATATATATCCGTTCAGTTACAATCACTATTTTAATCTATTGTATATAGATTTCATTAAAATAGCTTATAGACTGTGACGTATCAGTCAAGACATTCTTCTTGTATAATAATTATTATTTTTATATCATCCTTATTGTTATTATTATTTACTCACTATTCGTGTTTACACAAGTCATTATTAGTGATTGCTCTTTGACAGCTACCAGTAGTTTTTTTTTTAGAGTCTGAGTGACAACAAGTTTCTCTAGATGCCCAGCATTTTCTGCCTCTTTCGATAACCCTTTCTCGGTATGTTCTGTGCGGCACACCATCTACCACAAGTTCTTTAACCACATTTTCACTTCCTTCATTTCTAAACATGCATTTTTATTGTAATCGTTCATGTAAGTTCTGGTCCATCAAAAACATGTGACTATTTATTATCTTTTTTTTTTTTTACGCTAGGAATCACGCTGCACTTGTTCCGCCTCTTGTGCATTTCATGTGATGTTGTGTGTATTTTTTTCACGTGTCTATAAGTTGTTACCCGCATTGGACATGTGATATTTTGATCGGCTTTACTAAGGAGCACTGGCTGCTGGTCTCATGGCGCAGGTGAGAAGGGGGGGGCAGTATTGTTAGTGATGTGGTTGGGACACTTGGTACAGCTTACCTACCTGTTAGTCCCTACCAACAGATAATCTCCTTGTCTGCATCCGCTTATTTGTTTTCAGTACTTGTTATTGGTTAATCTTACAAATCAATAAACACACACACACACACACTTAAATGCCTACTAAACACTATCCTCGAGTGTCTTAGGGCTCTCTGTGCAGGGGTTTGTCAAGACAACCTGGTATGAGGATACTTTCCCTAAAAGTAAGCCTTGACTAAATATTCAAAATTATATAGTATTTGCAGCCCAAATAACATCTCTGTATAGCTATCCATTACATTAATCCTAATCTTAAAATGTACTTTTAGCCTTGATAAATAAAGTAAAATTAGTTGATGCGGTTCCCAGGCGTCTTTAAATGTTAGTATTGAATTGGCAACCATATTGAATTCTAAATAAAACCTCACTTTCTTTTTATATTCATTTCTTATGAGAATTATATTTCGATTATCAGCACTTAATAATAGGAATTTTCTTTACAATCACCCTCTCTGTGTGTGTGTGTGTGTGTGTGTGTGTGTGTGTGTGTGTGTGTGTGTGTGTGTGTGTGTGTGTGTGTGTGTGTGTGTGTGTCTGTCTACGATCTATCTATCTAATATATATATATATATATATATATATATATATATATACACACACACACCGGTAAACCATTGTATCATAGCTATCACTACTATTTGTATCACTTTGATTTCATTCACACATTTGTGGACTGTGACATCTCTTTGAAGACATTCTTCCTGCATAAGAACAAGTTTCTGTACTTCTATATTATCCTTATTTAGAAGCATTATTTTTTTATAGAAGTAAAGAGATTTATTATTTTGTCATCTAATTTACATGCATGTTTATGGTGTGTACAGACACGTGTTTGTAAATCAGATGACAAATCAGGAAAGAGATAAATGTTCACATTAATAAATATTAAATTGTAGTTGAATCAACAGACGGCGAGAGAAATACATAGGAGAGATGGGCGACTCATTCAATTAATTAGAACAATTAAAACGGATTTTTGATTGACTCGGCTTATATATATATATATATAAAGTATTATTTATTCACTGGGAGTTCTCACACGGATTATCATTAGAGATTGCTCACTGACAACAGCCAGTGATGTTCCCTGGAATCTGGGTGACACGTCTCCCCAGATTTTCAGTACTTTTGACCTCTTTCGATAACTTTTGCAATTGAATTTATACCATCACATTAGCCACTTGCTATTGACTTCATGTTGGCAATGACCATTCGTTAGGTGGCAATAAACCTTCCCAACGTCCCAGTCTTCGTTGTACACATCCAATGAAAGCCTGGTTAGTTCTCTCTCTCTCTCTCTTCACTCTTTCCATCCTCCTCGGCTCTTCTTGACTAATTGGTGTGGTGTCATTGGATGCTGACACTACAATTTTTTTTATTTTAGTGGGGTAGTAGTTAACTTACATTTTTATGGTTTCAGTTTTCTTGGTTCCATATAATGTTCCTCTCACCTTTTTGTCTTACTTCTATTGCAGGTTTCTATATGACTGGTCAACGTTTGTAATTTATATGAATTAGTTTCTGTATTTGAAGGTTTTCCTCAATATTCCAGGCGTTTTCATTATGAATTGTTGTGTCTTCAACCTTTCCCATGATTACAATTTCTACCATTTTTTTAAAAGTTTTTTGGATTGTTCCTAGTGTTCCTACAATTATTGGTGCTGTTGATTTAAGTGCTGGTAATCGAAAAATAATTCTCATAAGAAATATAAAAATAAAGTGAGGTTTTATTTAGAATTCAATATGGTTGCCAGCATTCAATGCTAACGTTTAAAGACGCCTGGGAACTGCATCAACTAATTTTACTTGCAAATGATTATTGGTGTTGTTATTATTTACACGAAAGCTGGGTTAGTACTGTTACTAGAGGCATCATTTGGAGAAGGTACACCATTTCTCATATAAGCCAGTGTGAGGTAGCCATACTTAGTGGGTCTTATTTGAGCTTCAGATTCTGTTATTTTGAATATTTGGTCAGTGTTTACTTGTTGAGGGAAATATCCTCATGCCAAATTGTTCTGATAAACTTCTGCACAGAGACCCCGAAGTTACTTGAGGACAGTCTCACTTTTTTTTTTTTTTAACTAGGGATGAGGCGTTCTCCCAAATGTCAGACATTCACCCACTATTTCAGTCGCTCCAACAGAGAGATCATTTTATGATTCTAACCGTTCCTTTGAGTGCAATTGTTTGTATTTCTCTTGCATTTGGTATATTTGTCAAGCGTTTTCTAAATTCTTTTTCATGGGTCCGGTTGCTCCTGTAATTACTGGAATGATGGAGATCTTAAGATTCCAGTTTATTTTAACATCGTACGTAAGGCTTTGCTATTTCGTTATCTTTTCCCTATCAACTCTATTAAAACCAGTGTCATTGGGCCCTTACTTCAACTAGGGTTGCTACTTTCTCCCTTTTGTCCCATATTATTATATCGGGCTTAACAGCTCCGTTTTCTAGGTACGTAGCTGTAGAAATTTCTATAGTTATTATGGATGATGTATGATTTATGATTGTTCTTTCTGATATATATTCCTACGATTTGCTGCTGCACTGGATATTTAGTGCTTTACAGATTTTCCAGTGGAGATATTTACACACTTTTTTTTTTTAGAAAGGGGTCGCCACCTATTAAGGCTTGGAGGCAACTCGAGGACAAGGGTTAATGAGTGTACAGTAGTCAATGGGACAATATCGTAGTAATCATTTGTAGTAGAAATTGGGTAAATTGAATTACATAAGGGGACGGCTCATCAAGAATTTGCTTATGTTGGACTTGAAGATGACCATGTTGTAGTCAGCTGGAAAGCAGGGAAATGGAAGAGAGTTCCTCAGGTGTGCAGTTCTAAGAAAGAAGCTTTGTTCATGGAATCCATGTTTAGGTTTAGGCACTTTATTGTGTTGCATTGTATAGTAGGCGTCCCCCCAGCAGAACTCTACAACTGGATGTCTGGTGATTCACACTCTCTACTTCTGTGGTGCAGAACCTGCATTTATTGTTATTGCTGAGACCACTCATCTTTTTAAAAGCATTGGTCATCAAGCATTGATCTTGAGCAGCCATTGTCATTTTCTCCTAATCATAATGAAGCGAACTTCTTTTCAACCACTCTACAGTGCCTTCTTATCTATAGATTTTTGTAAGAGTTCATCCAGAAAATACTTGGCACACTGTTGGTTGGTCCATACATCCAGTTTTCTGTGATGGAAGGTCTTCGTGTAATTTTACCAACTCTTCTGGGCTGTTTCAGTTGCAGCTTGTTTTCTGTTTCTATCTTATTTGTAAGACAATCTTGTCCAAAATGCTTGGTTAGTTTTGTGATGAAAGTAGTTCTAGTGGCTCTTGTTACTTGGTGTTCATATACCGTCTTAAGGTTTAGATTCTGGGAGTTCATCAGATATTATTCAGTGCTCACAATGATGTCTGTTGGTGTTGTATGTTACAATGATTATTCACCAAAGAGGTGTACATGTAACATATTATCAGAAATATATTACGTTGTTTATTTTATTACTAACTTCTTCGTGTCATTGACAGTGACTCACACCGAGAAGATATAGTTTATTAGTGTCCACAAAGCAAGAACTAAAACAATTTTATCTATAATGACAGCGAATGGAAAGTAATGACTATAAATTGTCTAATGTATGAAGCAGAAAAGAAATTAAAATAAGACTGTGACTTAAGATTCGCCTTCATGATTGTCAAGATGTCAGTTTGTGTCTGTCGGTCTGATATCTCCTCCAAGGAGGATAATAAATAAAACAAACACATAGGTTGGAAAGGAAGATGATGGTGATGTTACAGTAATAAAATGTTGCCAATTTCTGTTATTCAAAACCCAAAGGAATTATACTCGAAATACTTTATACTTATTGATAGAGTGTCTAGGTATGGTACCACAAAGCGATGATGTTGCAAGTTACAATAAGGTTTTAATCTAATATATAAAATTATCTTGTCATATTTTCAAAGTTTATCATCAATACCTTCTCTCCTACAAAATCAGTATTTCACTATGAGTAACCAATTTTTCGTTGCACAATAAAAAAAATTAGTTTGTTTTCTTCCTAGCACTGTTTATTCCAAATCACAAATTCTATGAACAAAATTCTTTTTAGAACACCCGGCTTTGGAACTCTATGCTGTGAAACTGCTTTCCACTTGGCTACAACATGGTCATGTTCAAATCAAATCTACTCTAATAGCTTCTTTCTTCCGACTGCTAGACTTTGGATTCCCTCCCTGTTACCTACTTCTTTGTCTGTATTGATATGGAGAAGTTTAAACCAACATCTCACTCTTCTCCCCTAAACATAGTCCCAGAAAATAACTCTTTAAATTTAAGTGGCATTATGTTTTGTTAGTGGTGAACATGATTTTAAAAAAAGTTCTTAAGTCGTCCTCTTTAATAATAAAGTTCTATCCATCATTATGGTGTTGTCTCAAACCTCCTGACATTCATTAACCCTTATCCTTGAGTGAACTTCGGGTCTTGATAAATGGTGATTACCTTGTAAAGAAAAATTGTCACGGACCTCTCTGCATCATCGACCGTTTCCTTCATCAATAAAACTGATAAGCTCTACATGATGAGCATCTTCAAAATTATTAGAATACTAGCAGGCCACTCGGCGTTGCCCAGTCGTAAAATATGCATAAATATATTTACATTAATGCAGATTTTTTTCATTTATTATAAACAGAAGTACCATAGGTATTAAGTGTAATGTTAAATTCCTTTTTAAAAAAAAAAAAACGTAAAGAAACTGAGGCATGTGGATACAAGTATTATGTTTTGTCTAAAGACAATTCACTTCTTGTAAGTAAAAAAGAAATACTCGAGCTGAGATCGAAACCCAAACCTAAAGACAGTGAGTCAAGTATGATAACCAGCATACCACAATCTTTAAAAAGTGTTTTCAAACTTTCTTATTCTTAACATAAGGAAGTTGTCATGCTTTATGACCATGTATGCGCAGTCATGAAACAGTCGATGAACAGATAAAAATCCGATGACCGCCAAGTATCAATTTTTCAATTTTGACCCTTTCACAGCCCTTTTTCCGGATCAAAACCAATTAAAAAGTTTTCCACATGTTTGTAGATCAAAAATTTGTTGAGTATATAGGTTGAGAATTGTCTTCACACGCGCATTCTCACTTTTCTAGATATACTAGCAGTTCTGCCCAGCTTTGCTTGGGCCCTATGTACTGTTCATAACTTTATGTGCATATTTATATATTAAAAAGTGTGATTATGTACGGTAATGCCTTTTTATATAATAGGCTTCCTTAACTACCATAGAGAAAAGTTGGTAGAGACTGCAGACGTCAAATCTTTTTAACTTTGAACCCAATTCTGACCCTTTAACATTTATTGTTTTGGGCTCAAATCAAGTTAAAAAGTTTGATCCATGTCCAAGTAACCTATATCTAAAATTTCAAGTATTTAGACCCAAAATTGGCGGAGGAGTTTGGTAGAGTTCTCAAACGTCAAATCGTTTAACTTTGACCCCTAAACAGCCAAATTTCTGACTGAAAACCGATTAAAAAGATTTTCCCAAATCTCAATACCCCTTATCTCAAATCTCGAGTATACAGACCAAAAATTGACAGTTATTTGGTAGTGAAGTGTACACACACACACACACAGACACAGACACACACATTTTCACTTTTATAGATATATAGATTTTTTTTTTTTTTTACATGTATACTGGGTAATAACATTTTCTTGTTATTTCTATAAAGTTAGGTATGTGTATACATTTATATATTTGTGTATGCATAGGATTCAATTCTAAACTAATTAACCAATCATTATCAATTTTGGAACATAGCTGCTAGGTATAAGGAGGATCGTAATGTGGGCTATATTTATTTTAATTTAGTTTCATGTGAAGGGGGTTAAAAGGAGGTTAAAGCTATTGATGAAAATTCAGATATTTTCGATTTTTGTGAAATATTAATAGTTATCAGGCATCGATTAATAAATATTACCCAAATTTCAATTTCTTTGGAATATTTGGAATGGTTTTCAGAGAGGGGGCATAATATGAACAAAGCTTCCCATTTGAAACTTCAAATATTTCAGATTTACATCAAATTTGATCCATAGTTGTGATACTAATTAAGCAAGATTCCTTGAATTTCAATTTCTTAAGAACCCTTATGCCTTAGTTTATCTCTTTTGCATAAAATTAAATTAAACTAAATATAGCCTACATTTGTATCTCCTATGCTTAATAACTGTTCAAAAATTCACAATGATTGGTTAATTAGTTTAGAAGTGAATCCTGTAATACAAGTCTATAAAATATAAACATAATTATTTACCTAACTTCTACATATAAGTTCTGTATGATTATATGTTTAAAGTATTTTCTAGAATCAAAATTATGTAATGGATTTGGATTAAAATTGGAATAAAAATTTTGTACAAATCGTTTAGTGTAATTGTATATTGGTTTTAATCTTTGTAAGAAAACATAGCAGTGGTGCAGAACTGTTCTGCCCGGGAAATTAATTTTACCCGTCCTGGAACGACTATTCTAGTTTATTTATATAAGCAGCGTTAACTAGAAAATAATACTTCTCAATATATTGTAATACATGTGTTGTTATATACATTATATTTAACTGGCTTTGAAAACTCACTTTTCCGGATTCAAACAATCTAACCCGGACTCATTGGGTGACTCAATGAATAACATTTTATTTATTTATTTATTTTTCTGTCTAGTATAAATAGAATCATTTTCTGGGATTTTCTGTTCATGTGATACGTCACTGTAATAAAAGAAAAAAAAAAGAAAAAACGGAAGGAATTCTGAGAATTTTGTAATTCTGTCTGGATTGGTTGTTTTGTAATCCACCCCATTTTATGTCCGTAATAATCATGTAATTCAAACTTTAGCTAATAAACAGGCGAATTTTAGTAAACTATTGCGTCCCCTCTAATTTATACCCTCCACCGCCACCATCTAAGTCTTTGATAAAGGCGGTGACCAATACTTGCCTCCACTCCCAATCTACTCCCCTTTATAAATTAATGTTTTTTTCTTTATTTTTAAGTAGTTTTTATTATTATTTGTTCATTTACTGGATGCAGACGGTATTTGTTTGCAAGCTTGTAGTTTTATTTATCTATTTTTTTAGATTTATTTATCAAACTTGTGTCAGTTTGTCTTCATGACTTGTTACTAAGTTTCTGTCTATCACTCTCACCCTATCTCACTGTATGTATAATGAATGTCTGTCTTTCCCTAAAATAATGAGTGGTTCATAAACCAAGA
The DNA here is from genome assembly GCF_053919585.1 of Euprymna scolopes. Taxonomy (NCBI): domain Eukaryota; kingdom Metazoa; phylum Mollusca; class Cephalopoda; order Sepiida; family Sepiolidae; genus Euprymna; species Euprymna scolopes. The sequence goes on from NC_136501.1 coordinate 84,768,263, forward strand.
TAACTTTGAAACAAATTTTATGAAATGAAGTGACCCTTGTTTCTTAGATGAAACAAAAATAGTCCCAGTATATACGGTACATCTATCTATTATTGTTATATGAAAGCTGCGCTGATTGACATTGACATTTGTTTCCCTAAGTCTTTTTTTTTTTCATATATATATATATATATATATATATATATATATATATATATATACACACACACAAAGACAAAATGGGTGTGCGCGTTTGTGTATGTCCACGAAAAGCTTTTTGCATCAGGGTTCCCGTGTCGGTTAAATTCTGGGAGAAGTTTTCTTATACTTCATAGATCGTAATATCTCAGATTCGCAAATGGACATCGTCTCTATTTTTTTTTTTTTGATCGAGTTTTTAAAATTCCCTCGTTTCGAGTCTTTGTTTGTCTTTTTCATATAAATAAAGCGAAACTAATTGAACGAAAACGCCTAGCGCCTGGCTTTCCGGCCGTGTAGTATTTGTTCTGTAATTTGTCCTTGCTGTAGATCTCATAGAAGCAGTTCTATGCTAATGTGTTCCACTCATGGGAAGGTTTTGAAAAGAAAATTTCATGGAAATTTGGTTTGATGTTAGACACACAGGTTAAGAAAGGTAAGTTCTTTGTAAATTTGGTAGGAAGGCAAGTGATTGCTGTGAATGGCTTACAATGAGGAACCAGAGATTAATGATGACATAAATTAATGATAACAATTGATGAGAAAAATTGAGAAGATAAATCGATGATCAGATGAATTGATGATAAGATAACTTGATGATAAGTTGAATTGATGATCAGATGAATTGATGATGAGTTGAATTGATGATAAGATAAATTGATGAGAAACATTGATGATGAAATAAATTGATGATGAGATGAATTGATGATGAGATGAATTGATGATGAGTTGAATTGATGATGAGATGAATTGATGATGAGATAAATTGATGATGAGATAAATTGATGATTAGTTGAATTGATGATTAGATCAATTGATGATGAGATAAATTGATGATCAGATGAATTGATGATGAGTTGAATTGATGATAAGATAAATTGATGAGAAACATTGATGATGAAATAAATTGATGATGAGATGAATTGATGATGAGATAAATTGATGATGAGATGAATTGATGATGAGATAAATTGATGATGAGATGAATTGATGATAAGATGAATTGATAAGGTAAATTGATGATAAGATGAATTGATGATAAGATGAATTGATGATAAGATGAATTGATAAGGTAAATTGATAAGATGAATTGATAAGATGAATTGATGATGAGGTTAATTGATGAGATCAATTGATGATGAGATAAATTGATAAGATCAATTGATGATAAGATAAATTGATAAGATAAATTGACGATAATATCAATCGAGGACCTTTGATGAAAATAAGAACAGTAGAGTAGAGAATGACTTCTGTGAGAAACAATCTGTAGGAAACAGATTAAATCATTTTTCTCTGGATTGCAAGTTAAGATGAGAAAGAATGATCTGATCAACACTTTCCCAGATGTGGCAGCAATTCTCCATTTTAGGATGCATCAGATTCTTATACAAGTAGAGGATTGCAGCAGAAGTCATGTATTTTCAGGAGCAATAGATGGATCTGAACATTTTTATTTGCATATAAACAATAGATTTCAATCTAATTTCATAAATAATACAATTTTACAAAATGGAATTTTGTTCTGTCGACATGTCGCAAATTGCTTCCAGTTTCCAATACTTCTATCTTTCTAGTAGCTGTAAAAATTGGAATAAAAACTACAACAAATAACACCATAATTTGCATCTGGGTTTAGTTTAGTTTAATTTACATCAATGTACACAGAGATAAACTGATACTTCCTGTACTTCCTCTCATGAAGTCTATAACTGTAGTCTATTAACTTTTAATGGAATTTTCAATTGCTCTAACTTACTTTGCTTATGTTGGGATATTTTATACCTAAAGGAATATTACTATTAATAGTAAATTATACAGATTGATTTAGAAAGAACCGTAGAATTACCTTTAAGAATTGACCCGAGATCTCAGTAAATCTATCCTGAAATTCCATCACGCAGCCCCCTCCGTCATCAATCCTCCAACGCACCTGCTTCTAATCTTGCTAAAGCCCCCTCACACACAGAACAGTATTTTGATAAAAGAGACAAAGAAGTAAAGCTACATATGCCCCCAAATCTCTGCTGAAACATCTCGGGTAGAAGTTTTGAAGTGTGTAGCGCCGCCCGCCCTGCCTGATTGGACGTGACTTTAAATTGTATTTATCAGAACTCTTTTGCAAAAGAACGCATAAATTTCCTTAACATAATTTCTATAGTTGAATTGTTTTTGACAACTTATTTCCATATTTAAATTGTTCCATTTCCATGATTCATTTTTATTTATTGCTTTTCAAAAACCGTTTTGCTAAACAAAGAAAAGAAAATGTCAATATATATATATATATATATATATATATATATATATATATATATATATATATACACACACACTATTTTCTTTACTCTTAGATTTAATTCACGCACGATCTAGGAAACATTCGTCTTTCTCGCCTGTATTCAAATTTTGTTTGCAGTGTGCAATGAACAAACAAGTAATTTACGTTTTTGAAACGTTGCAGTTCTGACAGGGACCAAATAAGCGTCCGTATAAATTATCGGCTGTCCATTATTCTATAGTTTGTGGAAATGGATTTGGAAGTAACTCGATTTTTTGTAGTACATGTAAGCATTGGATATACAAGAAGTGTGGCGGAATTACAGGTTGGCTAAGAGATTATAACCAGTTTGTATGCAAAAAGTGTAAAACAATGGAGATGGATGAGAACTCAGATGTGGAGAAAGTATATTTGAATGGCGAAGTTATTGAGGTTTTCCAAAAGTTCTGTTACCTTTGTGATGCCATTGGAGCACAGGGAGGAGCTGGTGCTGGTGTGAGAGCAAAGGTTTGGAGTGAATGGAATAAGTTCAGGAATTTCTGCCATTAATAACAAACAGAGGGTTATTGCTGTCGACCAAAAAGAAAAAATAGTTGTATTAATTTAAACGAGTAAAAACTTTATCAAACTGAACCAGTGTACGACATGAGAATCTGAAGTTGATGCAAAAGACACAGTTTTTTTTAATAGTTTAACTATTAGTTTTGATATAATTTAACATGGATTCGTTTTGGTGGGAATACATGTCAAGGAAAATCCAAATTATTTCTGATTAGTATATACACAGCAAATGTGCTTTGATATTATCTATGCTTTCTGCCAAGATTTTCAATACTCTCTTTTTCTCTTCGTCTTCCCTCCGCTCTCTCTTTCTGTTCCTTCTTCTCTCTCTACATCTTCCTCTTCATCCCCTCTCTCTGTCTCCCCCTCTCCTCCTTCATTTCCCTATCCGTCTTTCCACATCTTCAGCTCTATCTCCCCCTACTTTGTTTTCATCTATCTCTTTGTTGTCGCTCTCTCTCTCTCTCTCTCTCTCTCTCTCTCTCTCTCTCTCTCTCTCTCTCTCTCTCTCTCTCTCTCTCTCTCTCTCTCTCTCCTATTTTCTAACATGATAAATTATTGAACGAATTAACCAAAAATAATGTAAAGCCTATATGCTGTATTCCTGAGGGAAATTATTCTCAGGTAAATTGCTTTTATCTCTGTCTAGTTTATCAACATAAAATACACTTTGGATATGTGGACTCATAATTCCTTGGATACGACTGAATAAATATCTATTCTTACCTTCATTTTTTTCCTTCTTACAAAATTGGCTCATAAATGATGTCCTCTCATTTCTATGCAATTGTGAATTGTTATTTGCTTGCTTATGCAGATCCTATTTACCAATGTTTTCTTTTTATATTGATGAATTATCAAACAAAATAGCTGAAATTATCTCAAATTGTAGACATATATGTAAGTTTATTATTTTAAAACCAGATTAGTATGGTTTAGAAAATGTATGGAACATAAAAATTAAAAAAGGAACAGCTGAAAATAAATAGAATATATATATATATATATATATATATATATATATATATATATATTCACAAAATCAAGACAATAAAAATAATAGCATCATATTGTGTATTCGTTACAGTAAATATATATATATATATGTATATATATATATATTAATAAGAGCAAATAGTTAATAAAACATGTTAAAAAATACTTTGAAAAAGAGTTAAAAACATATTTAATTTGAAAAGGAAACACTAAATAAGTGGATAGTCCTTAATCCGCAGAGTTTCGAAGAAATACTTTTCTTCTCATCAGAGGGTAGGAATTAGCAAAATGCGGGATCAGATTTTGCTTGCAAAAGTATTTGATAAAACTGCAAGTAAGTCAAAGATCTTACTTGATAACAAAAGGTGATTTCATGTGAATGGATAGTCTGGTGAAAGGTAAAGTTTCCAATGACGGTAAAATCCAAAAATGTAAATCCAAGAAAGTTACTAAAATTTCCATTCGCACAAGTAAAATCCAAGGAAATCGCGTAATTGGAAGATGGTCCAAAATAATCCAAAAGGGCGAAATCCGTGGAATAATTCACAAATAGGTATAAGGAAAAGAGGAAAGAATTCCAATAATATTATTAAAAGAAAAATAAGATATGTGTTAAACTCGGCTGCCAAGACAAGGAAAATATACTTTAGTTTTACCATCTTGGATCATTTTGGTAAATTTAATTGTAATTTTTATTTTATTTTATATATATATATATATATATATATATATATATATATATATATATATATATATATATATATATATATATATACTGCTGAAAAATGAATAAAAAAAATGTATTGAAAAGATTTTAAAAAAAACTCGCAAACATGTTCAAAATAGCTTAATAAGGTTTTAAAACATGGAAGAGAAAAGGAATGAAATAAAAAAGAACAGAAAGAAAAGGAATAACGTGACAGCGAAACGAGAATCCATGTAAACACAAAGCTCAGTGAAGAGTGAATTTGTCCCTGACAAAAAAGGTACATTAGAAAGCATGACAGTGTCTTCCTAACGTAAAGGATATATGGGGACTGAACCTCTTTTTAAAATTTCAAATATATCCTATTTTGATGAAATCAATATTTTTCTTATAGGAATTACTCCAGACAAAGCATGAAGCCACTTGATGCAAGGAGCTAAAATACCACTTCAAGGTTCAAAACTATCCAACAATAAGTGCTATACGGATAGATTCAGACCCAGAATCAGCAATTCTTCCCCCTTTGTCAAATATATCGCCAGTCGAATGTGAGAACTAAAGGACAAAAAAAGAACAGTGAGAGTTACAAGGCTGCTGTTAGTAAACCAAGGTCCATATACGTGTAAATTTTTTCACTGCATACAATAGAAGTGTTCCTGAATCTCTGTGCTGAATATCTATGTGCCCCTACTTTTAAGTGACCCAAGGTGGACAGAATCCTCTTAGAACTTCAAATACCCTCATATATCTAGTTTAATGAAATTTAACCACATATATAAGGCACTAATTCAGAAACTTAATTTTCAATCTGTCATCGAATTTCATATTAAATGCAATCAACAGTTTTAATTATATGTTAAGAGAAGCTGAAGATGATTTCGCGGAGAATCGAAAGCGTTCTTGATATATATGAAATATTTCATCTTTTTGCTTTTGAAAATAAAAAGATTATTTGAAAAATCGGATAAATAAAAAAAAATAGGTATAATTAAATGAAGAAATTTTAGTGATTTTGCTTAAATGAAAGAACACTATCTAAATATACACGCATTGTGTGTGTGTGTGTGTGTGTGTGTGTGTGTGTGTGTGTGTGTGTGTGTGTGTGTGTGTGTGTGTGTGTGTGTGTGTGTGTAAATCTTTGTTGGAATAGATTTGAGAAAAGTCTCCTTTTATTCTCACTTGGCCAAATGACAAGATGTCGACCATTTCCACAGATTCATTGATTTCTTTTTCGTTTGAACTGGAAGAGAAAAATCTGTTTTTTTTTTTTTCCTACCTGCATCAAAAGTTTTGTTTGAGAAACCAATACTCTGCTGCTGTTTTTTTTTTTTTTTTTGCTAATAAAAAAAAATTCTTTGAAAATGTTGACGTCATTCAAAAGAGGTAGACAGAATGTTTCTGGTTGTGGCAAAATGACAACGACAAAATGTTGTTGTACGCGGCGTTATCCAGGAATCGTTTTACTTTCAGTTTTGCTTCACTTCCAATTCTGGTCTTTTCTTTTATTCTTTATTTATTAAAAAAAAATGTTTTTAATATTATACCCCACCCCTAAAAAGAAAAAAAACATCCATTCAGTCTAATTTCTGTTTCCTAATTGTTAATAACAAGAGAAATAATGTTATTTCATCTATTCCAACTACTAAACATTTATTTCTCTCCATAATAAAATAATAAAGAAGGTCTCAAATAATTTTTTTCATTCAATCTCCTCATGTTGTTTTTCTATGCAGTTTTCAGTTTTTCTGGTTCATAAAATATTTCTGCTTATTCCTTCCTTAGTTAATACTTACGTTCAGCTTTGAAAAAAAGGCCAAATACAATTTTTGAAAGCCAGATTGCTTCAAAAAAGGCCAAATTCACGAAATTTAGCTTTGAAAAGGTCAACGTCGCAACTCTGGACAGAATAAAAGAGTGACCTCCTTTTCATGTAGCCTCGTTTTCGAATATCATCACAATAATATATGATCATTGTTGTAATGGTGTGAGAAAAGAACTCATAGTAATTTCTAGATGAAGCAGTTCTTCACCGAAGAAAGAAGTCAGTGAAACTTTACATAAAAGGGAACATTCAAAAGAAACAGGGGAAAAAAGAATGTTGTCTGTTAAGAGGTGCTGGACTGGAGGAGTAAATTAAAGATTGTCCTTTACAATGTGATTTTATTATTTATATTGAACTATGTAGCACAATATTACTTTCTGAGTATTTATCAGTACTTATTTATCTCATTTAACTCATGTTTGCTGTGTGTTATTGGTGTTTCTGTCCAAAGAACTAATATTTTGTGCTATCCAGAAAAATATCAGCTTTATCAAAACATATTTGTTGATTTAATATATTTCTCATTCTGTGGAATTTTCATGGATCCTACTAGTTTTCAAATATTGCTTTTATGTTGTCATAACTTTCCTTGGAAATATGATTGTTTTTCATAGAAAGAAAAATATATTAAGATTATTGTATAGGTAAATAATGTTTTTTAATTAATGAAAAAGTGATTCTGTTATTTATAAAAAAAAAAAATAATAAAGAACATGACACAAATCAAAAGCAATTAAAACTACCAGAAATCTAATGAACGGATTCTTCACCTCCCATAAAAAAACATGCACATACATGTGATGGCACTATACTCGGCAAGTGCAACACAATATTGTCATGAAGAGTCAAGGAGTATAGAAAGACAGAAAAGGGAGCATACCCAGAACTCCACTGGATAGGTGCAGAGAATGTTGGAATCTTGGGAAGGCTTATTACCACTCAAATTGTTAATGAGAAATCAATAAAATAATAAATGGCTGTTGCAATAATGTAAAATGATTTACAACTGTTATCGATCACTCAGACAAAGTACAGAGTTAGATATATTTTGAATTTTCAAATTTTCGATTTTGACTTTTCCTCCTGATAAGTCATATTCGTTCAAAATCCAATTAAACTTTGTATTTTTGGGTAGTGATAACAAAAGAGACCATAAAGAATTCGATTCCTTTAGGAATCAAATTGTGCTAAAGTTAAAATATAACATTTGTTGATGTTAAAATATTACATTTGTTGATGTTAAGCCATAAAACGTCTGACTACTTACTCGTCGATTTTACTTCCATTTTCTTCCGTCTGAATTGTGCCATGTCAACTAGATGGAATGTTCATTCCTCAATACACTACAAATAATCTATTATGATAAAGTCGTATTCCTGTCTGTTTGTTTACAGATTGGTTAATATGCACGAAAGCTACACTGTTTCACAAATTAATTTTCATACTGTAAACGGACGTTTACACACTTTCGTTCCAGGATGATTTCTATATATACATTATTTTTAAAGGAAATCTGCATTCGAGAAGTAACCTCATCTGTATATTATTATTATATTAAATAAAATCTATTTTAATAATTATCTCTGTTATTTTTTGTTGTTGTAATAGAACTGTTTTGTTCTATTTATAAATATTATTTAAAGTTGATTTATTTACTTCTCATTTATTTTCAGTCATTATTACCGACACCAGTTTCCTTTAAAATGGAAGTAACTTTAAGCTATGGAAGTTATTTCCTGTTTAATTTTCATAGACGCAAATGAATGTTTTATGTTTTCATAAGTCAAACATATGGTCTCCTTTCAGGAAAATCGTAAGAAGTTGGGATATCCGGCATAACTTAAACTGTTTGCATAAACTGTTTCTTGCTCTGTGTTTCAGTCATCTCTTTCTTTTTAACAACGATTATAAACATTATTAAAAATGAAAGCATCAAATCATTTGAGGTTTAACAATGCTTTTACTGCTTTTTCTGTTCGTTTTCTTCGGTATCTAGTACACACAAATAATCAATTCATTTCCCGTAGAAGAACAAGAGCAGCTGTTCTAACACCGATTATTCTTTACTGCAGTCTAGAAAAAGAAGATAAAGCTTTTATCAGCTTATTTCTTATTTGGCATTACCAATTTCCTGATTGTGGTGGAACTTCTTGCATGTATAACTCTACCTCTAATTTGACTTCTAATGGAAAATACCCTTTTGTTCTTGATTAAATATCCATGAAATTTTCTATTTTTAACCGTATTTTTCTTATATGCAAAATTTTATCTTATTAAGCTGTTCATGCATTCATACATAGCTTTATTATTCTAAACGCTTTGCTATATGGGCTGAAGTTGCTCTTTACATGAGCAACTTTTGAGAAAGTGCAGCTTTTAATCTTGTATGGCAATTGTTAGATCTTAGTTTTGAACATATTTTCTCTTCACATTCAGAATCATGCACTACCTGGCAAATATGTCCGGTAAACCAAGTGCAGGAGAGATGTAAACAGTTGCATTTAAAGGGAAGTTTAGAATCTTAAAAGGATCTCTCGGTTAGAATTTATTAGCAGGTGTATGTGTGGCATCTGGTAGGATGCTCTATCTCCAACTAAAACAAAATGATAAGAAAATTGAAAACAAAATGGCCTCCATCTTATCATTGCAATGTCCATGGTTTTAGTGATAACCCGAGAGACTGGTATTCGAGGTATCAGATATAATGCAAATGTATACAAATTTATTCTCTTGTACCAACTTATTTGGTTGTAGGTGGTTTTAGTGCTTTCCTGCATATCACCGTGTGTGTCTATCTATTTGAGCGAGAAATTCTCATTTCTAGGCTTTGTCTTTCAAACGACACCCATATTATTAGCGAGCGATGTGGACACAGATTCAGATCATTGGTTTGCTTCTGGTTATTTTATTTGTGTTACATATGAATAGGACATGTGTTAAACATGATTTTGTGTGAGTGTGTGAGTATATATATAAAACCAACAAACATAAAATTATCTTGTTGGATTTTTTATGTTGGATTTTAACCTAGACCTCAGGTTTACTTTCGCCAGCCTCAAAACTCTCACTTCCCTTATTTTGTCATTTAGTCCCTGACAAATGGGGAATAATTGCTGTTTACTGGGTTGGAATCTATCTATATAACATTTATCACTGGCTGGTTCTTGATCTTAAATTAGTATTTCTTTTTTTCTTTTTTTTTTAGTTCCTTACATCAAATGGCTTCATGCCTTGTCTGGAACGATTTCCATAAAAACACATGAAAGTTTACAAATTTTACTCATACCTTTGTAACTGCTTGTTCTTTTATGCATACCTTATGACTCTTCTAGACTAAAGGCGTACTGCCTTATTTACACTTTCAAAAAACTAATTCAATTCAAGACTGATGGAAGACAAAAGAGATTTATTCAATTTGATCTTCATCCTAAATCACTGACCAGCAGAGTGGGACAAACAGAGAGGGAGAAAGAGAGAAATATCTTCTCTTTCTCACTCTTTCTTTGAGCTATGTGACGTTACATCCAGTCTAGTAATCTCCACCTCAGGTTCATTAAGTTGACCCTGGCTGAACTTTCATTCCTTGCTATTATTAAATAACCATTTTATATATTAATGGATTTTCACATTCAATATTTAACACATCTGACAAATCGATATTAGATTGTGACTAGCGATTTCTTCTTCTTTAACCTTGTAGCATGTTTTTTACCCTAAAACAACTGTCACAAGTCGTCTATGTCCTCTATTTTAACGGATGATGGTATCGTTTTGTCATTTTAAAAGGAGCATCTCAGTATTTTCAACCTGTTTTATATTTTCCCTTTATAACATTATGAAAGATTTTTTTTTTATCTCTGCTTAAGTTGATTGTGCCATCCTTTTATGACATCATTTAGTGTGCATGGAAACAAACAGACCTACAAGATAAGAAGATCCTAAATGTTAGTATAGACTCCCTATACAAGGAGTATCCATTGTCTCTCAGCTGAATGGAGGTAATAAAATATACGTACACATGCACATACATTTATGGACACGTATTGATGCATAATGAACTCATAAACTAACAGATAAAATTATTTTATTAGATTTTAAAATTTAAGACTAAATAGCATTGTATCTGACATATCGATATTTGATTCTACCTAACCATTTTGTTTTTATTCCTTCTAGTGTGTTTCTTACAATATAAAAATTTCTTAGGTTAGGAAATTTTTTTTACTATGCTGACAATCTTAAATAATGAATCAAATAATGTAAGGCAGAAAAATCTTTGTAGCGTAAAACATGCCTTATCTCCCTTACATTATTTCAGTTATTACTAAGCATTTTTCTACCGATGGTGTTCTCTATATTAATAACATTTTGTGTCCACTTCACGAGTTTATTTTATGTTGTTTTTTTGTATATTTTTTAAATTTTACTTTTAATGTACATAAATTTAAAACTGTTCAACACATGAACATATACATAAATATAGATACATATTGAGTAGATACAACTAGTTACACACATACACACAGCTAGTTACATATCTATATGTGCCTGTGAATGTTTAACAGCCTGTTACAAAATGTCCGCTTGTTTGCATGCATCACAAAGTATGAAAGAAAATATCGCTTGATTAACTGAGTGAAATAAGATCCACTCATAAAAATAGAAATTTTGTTTACTCCTTTACATGGTTGAGAAAGAAAGGGGGGGGTGATATTTGAAAAGCTTGGGGTGAATTTCAGTGGGTGGGTAAGGGTAAAACCAACAGCATCATTTATCATGTGCTGACGTCAATAACATGTGAGAGTAAAAACAAGAATGAATCCTTATGTTTTGATATTTATTAGTAATTGCATAATGTTGGAGTCGTGGAGCGTTTCAGGTCTTTTAACCTGATACTCTTGTGTCTATTAAACCCAACCAGGATTGATAGGAATCTGATGTGCCACTCGCCTTAGATAAACACTAAAGATCTCTTAACTGTGCATTATCAACAGTGACATTGTATTCATTTTTACTGTCTTGTATCGTTACGAAAAGGTATTAACCCCTGGGAGCTCCTTGGAACTCTCTAGTTGTTTTTCGGTCATTAGACAACCGTAAAAAGTGCAACAAACCAAAAGATCCTCCTGATGTGTCCCAAGATGAAATACTGCTGCCACCTCTGGAAGATGTCATTTAGAGCATTCTTCGTTGTTTAGACAGATTTCAAGATCGGCTTTGAATTCTAGTTGAGGATGATCTCTTTTTGTTCCTGCTTTCTCACAGGAGAGACGTTACTAGCCTCTCTTTATTCTGTCATTATTTCTATGGCAGGTGCTCTGGTTCCTCCTTGTCAGATATTCACAGCAAGAACTCTTCTCTCTACCACAACAAAAAGAAATGTCTCTTTCTTCCTCCATGTGACCAGTGTCAGCTGAAATTTCCATGTACAGAGCTTCTTCGTAAAAGCTTCCTATCTGTGAAACGCATTATCATGGGACTGCAAGTTACAACATGGTCGCCTTCATTTATAATATGTCAGTAGATTTTTGTCATAAACCGTCCATATATATAACCAAAATTAGTTCATTCCATTTACCATTTTTCAACTGACAATTATTCCATTAACTCTTATCCTCGAATGACTTTTGACCTCGATAAATGATGACTCATTAGTAAAAAAGAAATAGTTTGAGAATGAATAAAAAGGTTTATAATTTTCTCTTTGTAGCATAGTGTGGCGTGTCCTTCAATTCCCATCGTGAACCACTGCCTAATGTTATGTTGTGGAAAGCAAACAGTTGTTCATCTTTCTGAAGTCGAAGTGGTGATGTGGCAGCCACAGAAATGTTGGTCTTTTCTTCTTCTTCCTTCTCTTTGTGGCTGGGAATTATTTGATGAAAAGCAAGTAAAAAGAACAACAATGAACTCCATTATTTGCTTCTGCCAATTTTGCCAATTTCTAGTGATTTACATATAGATGACCTGCAATTTCCTGACCTCGAAAAAGACAGAATCTATCTCATTTCTCTGCCATATACTTCCTTACAATGCCGCAACTACTGTCACACGTCAGCTTCATCTATCACTTTACCTCTGATGGAAAACTCCATTTTTATACCTATTTTTACACACTCAACATCGAATTTCAACTTTGTAATAAAATGACGTCATTATGAACAGATGAACCGAGAGACAAATGTTTGTTTATAAGAAGATTTAAATATTTATGGAAATTTTTATGGAAATCGCTCCAGACAAAATTACTCCTTAATATAAGGAGTTAACAAGAACGAAAGATTATTATCACAATTGATTTTTGTCTTGAAAATGCCGAGGTTAAAAGTAAGAGGAAAACAGTCAGCAGGAAGAGAGTTCCACAAGCTTGCAGTTCTTGGAAAGAAGCTACTGGAATCGGAAGCTGTATTACAAATGAGGTATTAAAACGGCGACTTGATAGAGACCACTAGACCAACCAGTCAAACGATTCGCAACAAAAGCAGCAGGGAATAGATCAAACCATCCTGAAGAACACATTCCATAATAGTATTTATAGAAAAGACTGTGACTAACAACATTACATCTGTGAAAGGTTGCAGAGAAGATAGGATTGGCTCAATTTGCATAAACTGTAACTTATTGGTGTGAAATTATTCACATGGTTTTGAATAAGTTGTAATTTTTTAAATATTATTTTTATAACTTCCTCATGACTATTATAATGAGGACAGGTAAGTAGTTAAAAATTCTGTAAATAGTTTATTCAGAAAAGTATAGAAAGTGAATGTTCGGTTTACTTTAAAAAACCACTTCCCTTATCCTTTTGTCCTCACATTCCATAAGTGATGTTTCTGACAAAAGGGGAAGAATTACTGTTTTCTGGGTCGAATCTATCTATCTAGCACTTATTGTTGGCTAGTTTTTGACCTTGAAGTGGTATTTTTGTTTGAGCTCATATCAAATGGCTTCATGTTTTGTCTGGAGCGATTTCTATTAAAAAAATAGATTGTTAGTTTTGTAATAGCTTGTTTTAGTCGCCTTTATGGGCAGCTTGCTAGCACATGTTCTACTGATCTTTGTGTTGTTGTAAGTTGTTTTAGACATTAATCAGACAGTGGTTACTGAAGCATTGGTGGTATGTCGTTCTTACTATGGTGGTCCATTTTTTTTTTTTTTTTTTACACAGGCATCATCACTTATCAAGGCCAAGAGGCCACTCGAGGATAAGGGTTAAAGTGTAAAGTAGTAATTGGACAATATAGTAATCATTAGTAATGGAAATTCGATAAATTTGTTAACATATGGAATGGCTCATCAAAAAATTGTTTACGTTGGACTTGAAGACAACCATATTGTAGTCAGCTGGAAAGCAGGAAAACGGAAGACAATTCCATAGGCGTGCAGTTCTAAGAAAGAAGCTTTGTTCATGGAATCTACATTTAGGTTTATGCACAGATAAAGAGTGGGGAAAATTATTGATAGTGTTTTTTGCTAGACAGGTGTTTATTGTGAAAGTTTGGCGAAGGGGATCATAGATTGGAGATCAGCCGAGCACTTGCCATGAAAATAACGATAAAGCAGAGACAAACTCACAACATCTCTTCTGTGAGAAAGAGGTTGCAGGGAAGAGAAAGGGACATTTTGACTCTGGCTATTAAGCTACCTCTGAAGACTGGATGATGAATTGTATCAAAACAACCACGATCCTTTGTCCGTTCTATTTCCACATTGATTGACACTGATGTTATAGATCTGTTGATTATGTGATTAGTTCCAAAAACACTTTCGCATTTTTAGGATGGGTGTTCTTTGATTGGTGTGTAGCAGTGACTTCTTTGAGATTTCCTTTTGTATTTACATGCAATCTTTTGCATAATAATAATCTGTTATTCAGTTGGATAAAACAGGCATATCCAAACTTGTGTAGAAATACATTGGCAATTTGAACACTCCTATGCATGCATGTGATTCGCCCATTTCTATTTTCACCCAAAATCCAGTTCCATCTGAGATGCAGAACTGACAAAGCGTTGCATTGCTTTCCTCATTCCCAGCCAGAAATTGGCTGGAGGCAAGATACAAGTTCATACTTGAGACCAACTCAGAGTAAATTACATTTCTATTCTATTACATGCCTGCCGAACCAACTTGCCTTACAGTGTCTTTAATTCCTATGTTCCTTTTGAATAAAGCTGATTTTATTGACTGTGTTGGTATTTAAAGAATTCTTTTTTTTTTTTTTTTGGTATGGTGACCTTATTTTCTTTATTTCAAGCCATCTCAGTCAAATTAATACAGACTCAACAAAATGACTATATCCCTCTCCAGCAAACGCCTCTCATCTTCATCACCTATCAACTTTTCAGGTTCATAAATTGAAATTCAAATATTTGAATTCCAATTCTAGTCAAACTGCATTTAATCACTTTAGTACTTTTCCATGTGTTGCTTTTCTCACAAGGAAATAAAGAAAAGAAAGAGTGGAATAAGGAGAGAAATAAAGTTAGTAATCTTAACCATTCTGTTGGAAAGCAATCTCTGTTCCCTTGTGTACAGTAAGCTCGGATGAAATGAGACAAATGCAAACTGTATTCTACCCTTTCTCGTGCAATATTTTGCAGACAGCAGACCATCCTTGCCATAAAGACTGCAGTTTTTCTTTCCTAATCACACTCCTTCTCCCACAATTTAAATTTCAAGATGGCTGAACTTTCTTCACAGTTCATGTGCAGATCAGGACATTTCCAGATGGGCAGACACACACACTGTTGGAATATCGATCTTTTTAGAAATGACAATTCTACAGAAAATCAAACTGTGAAATGGTGTAAATCTTCTCTTCTTCTAATATATCAAGTAAAGTCAGTCTTTTTATCATTTCTTTGTCGTTGATAGCTTTCTTCCTATGAAATCAATATTTAATTCTGGTTCGTCAGCTTTTGTGAAGCAGTGCAGCATTATAATTCGGTTTAGTTCCTTTCAGAAAATATATTGTTCAGGATTATGATTAAAGAACATACAGAATTCCCATGCATCTGTGGACGAAAATTCAACTCCCAAAAAGGAATGAAGATTCAACCGAAGCAAAAAGGGATGTGCTAGTCATCCAGTGACTCATATGCAATGCTCTGATACCTCAGATAAGACGTCGGAACACCAAGGTCAGGACGCAACCCACAGTGCCGAGGATATCCAAGCAATTGGGCCAGTGGGTGAGTTGAAACTCCCCAGAATCAAATTTCCACCGGCGGACAATTCGGAAGAATGGTGTATGCTTGATCATACAATAAGCAATGCATTACATAAAGAACTGGATAGAAAGAAGTATGATCAACGGTTAGAAGAGTGCGGTAATGTTATATACCACATTTGCATTGCCTTGTATGGTGAGAAAGTGAAATCAACTAAGCCCCCCCCCCCCCGTCCAGAAAAACTGCCGACAGCGGGAGATGGCAGATCTTAGGAATAAGAAAAAACATCTGAAACGACAACTCCGCATTTCAAATCCTTTTGAGAAAGTGGGCTTATTAAAGATCTGGAAAGATCTTAAAGATAGACATAGCGCTCTTAGCAAGGTGAAACGCATCAGGAAAAATACGACTGAAGCGGAGAAAAGAGCGTGAACAGTTCATTTAAGGACCATATAAATATGCCCGAAATCTATTTGAACAACCAAAATCAGGAGTACTAAAAACGGAACAACATGTCTTAGAAACCCAACTAAGACACACATACTCAGACCACAACCGGCACATCCCACTGAAAGAAAATAGCAATTTGATATGGCCAGAAATCCCTAAAAAAAAGTTCAATATGAACATAATGACATATGAAGAGGTAAAACACGTTGTCTTCAAAGCTAGAAATAAATCCGCACCAGGCCTGAATGGAATCCCCTTCTTACTTTAGAAAAGATGCCCAAAAGTACTTAAATGGCTATATATTAACTTGAAGTTGGCATGGAAAAACCGTCATGTCAGTAATCAGTGGATGAAAGCAGACAGTGTGTACATATCTAAGGAGCAAAACGCAGAAGCTATAAATCAATTTCGGCCAATCTCACTTCTTAACGTAAGAGAAAAAATATTTTTTGCAGGCTTCAAGAATAACAAAATACCTACTATCAAACAAATATATTGATATTTCCATGCAAAAAGGTGGAATCCCTGGAATAACAGGTTGTCTGGAACATGGGAGGCAATCCAAAGAGCGAAAATAAAAAAGACTGACTTGGACGTCATTTGGCTCGATTTGACTAAGGCATATGGATCAATGCCACATTAAATGATTCAACTATCCCATCAAATGCACCACGCGTATTTTGATGGGTTTCACATGCGGTTTAATAAATGATTACACAGCAAATTGAATGAGACTCAAGGTGAGAATTGCAATGGGATGTACAGTATCACCTATACTTTTTGTTTTAGCGATGCAAGTAATTCTCAAAGCAGCAGGAAACAATGTAAGCCCTACTAAATTAGGCAAAGAATGCGAAATGTCACCATTAAAGGCTTACATGGACGATACCATGATCCTCACATCAAAAGAAGCTGACACCTGTAAGTTACTCAGCATTATGGATGAAATGATGCTTTGGTCCAATTTGGTCCAGTTTCAAGCCTAAGAAGTTCAGAAGCCTCTCTCTTAGAAAAGGAAAAGTGCATGAAGATATCTGATTTTCAGTGGGTGGTCAGAAAATTTCTACTGTCTCAGAAGAACTGATAAAACTCTTGTGAAGATGGTATGATAACACCTTGAAAGACTCCAACCAGGTTAAAGTGACAATAAAAACCGTCGATGAGAGTCTAAAGACAATCGGGCGCTGTCCACTTCAAGGTAAATACAAGGTATGGTATCTTCAACACATGCTCATCCCAATTCTTTTATGGCCTCCTCTCGTATATGAAGTAACTATGAGCACAGTAAAGGCAATCAAAGCAAAAATCAAGATATACAAGGAAATGGCTGGGTTTGCCTCCAGGATTATCAAACGTTGCTCTATATAGCAAATAATCAAAACTAAAATTACCACTCAAGTCTATTACAGAGGAGTCCAAAGCAGAGAAAGTCAGATTCCAGATGATGTTAGACAATTCCAATGACACTGTTGTAAAGACAGTACAACCTTCTCTTAAAACAGGAAGGAAATGGAAAATCCGAGATGCTACAAATAGGCGAAAGAAAACCTAACCTTCAAAGAAGTCATTGGGTTCACTCAGACAGGGAAATCTGGATTGGGAATGACCAGCATTCAAAGATGGTCTACGGCTACAACCAAAGAGCGCCGAGATCTGGTCATTCAGGAAATAAGGAGCAAGGAGGAAAGCAAAAGACTCGTAAAAGCCATTCAACAGTCACAGCAGGGGCAATGGACAAACTGGGAAGAAGCTATGCAAAGATCCATTACGTGGAATGACATCTGGCAAATGTCGCCGCTAAGGTTGAGTTTTATAATACGCTCAACTTACGACATGCTTCCATCAATGACTAACCTTGCCAAATGGAAGAAAGGGGATGATCCAACCTGTCCTTTATGCAAAGAAAAACCTCAGACTATGGAACATGTTCTTAGTTCCTGCAGAGTGGCCCTTGCTAATGGACGATATACGTGGCGGCACAAAAGGGTATTGGAAGAACTGACCACAACAATAAGTAACCATATGAAGCCCGAAGCAGCTAATATAAGTCACAAGTCTTTTGCTGAGGGAGGAAAAATGTGGATCGGATCAAAACGTATAATAACTAGCCCATTGCTAGTACAGAGCCAAAATATTCTTGGAACAATAATGATTGGATAGTCACCGCAGATCTCCCTGGCTGGCAAAGTAATTATCCAAAAATTATAAAAGGAAAGGGTCAACAGCCAGACATTGTTCTCTCGTCAATAACGAGGAAAAAACTTGTCTTGATTGAATTGACAGTACCTTATGAGAACCGGGTAGAAAAACAATACCAATACAAGATGGAGAAAATATGAAGACCTAAAAAGAGAGTTGACCTGTGAAGGTTACGTTACAATTCTTCGAGCTGTTGAGATTGGAGCAAGTGGTTTCATTTCAGGCTATTTATATCAACTTTTAGGACAACTTGGAATTAAAGGCCGAAAAAAAAACGCAGCTAGTAAACATCTAACAGAAATTAGTGAACAATGTGCCATTTTTGGGTTAAAAGAAATACCGAGTTGTAATATGTGTCCACAGTGCAGATTTATTCATTTAATGATTTTCATTTTCTTTGCTTTTGTTTAATTATTTTTACAATTTTAGTTATTTATTGTCTTTCTTTTCTCCTTTTTTATTTTCTTTCTTTTTTTTCTGTTTTTTTTATTCTTTTCGATATGAGCGTGTCTTAACTTAACGGTGCGTATTTTCTCCTGATGACCCAATACTATCTATAAGACGAAATACCCCCCAAATATGACTATATAAAGTTTTTAAAGATATGCTATGAAATACCTAAAAAAAAGCACCATCCTATAAAACTTAGACAAGGAAAGTTCTAGAAACGCGCTTTATCTCTCTCTTGACATTAACTTTATCCGAAAAGAAAGCAGCTAATAAACATCAGTATATACAAGCCTATAAGGTAAGCTGTTTCTCTTAAATACAACATCTTCTGTTGTTCGCTTGCTTTATAGCGAGTTTCTACTACTGTTCCAGTAGTAATTTTTATCCTCCTACAGGTCAAAATTATTGTCAGATGGTCATTAACAGAAGGTAATTTATAACCGTTCGTACAGAATTATTTCCCTCTGATTGGGACAAAAAAGCAATAAAAATATTACAAATAAAATGACTACCAAGCAACACCATGTAGATACAACTAGTTCTTCATACTTTACAGAAGATCATACTGCCATTATAAATAAAAATAGACACAATCTATGGAATATGTTTTTTGATTTGTAAATTTGGTGATGGTGAGGTGAAATGCATTGTCAGAGATAGCCATTCTGTGCTGGTGTAATTGTGTCTGTATTCATCTGACTTGCTCGAGATGAAGAAGTAGAAAAATGTCACCTGAGTTCCAGTTATAAAAAGACAAACATTTCTACAATTTATATTGACTTTATTTGGCAGTTTCATCAACACAGGAACGCAAGGATATGAAACAGATTGGCCCATCCAGCATGTATAACAGAAAATGAATAGTGAAAATCTTTTAGTCTCAGTCTTTAGTCATGAACGGGAATTTGTATTTCATTTTACAAGTTATGGCGAGAGGTGAGGAAGGCAATATGGCATCTTTTCTCAGCGCTGCATCTTAATTGGAAATGTTCATATTAAGAACTAAATGGTTTGAAAGGAAAGTAGACAAGGTGCCTATGTATTTATTCATTTCTTCAAGTCGTTTGATATTAAATCTTTCTTACCTATCTCTCGATAGCTATATCGATAAAGAATGCATCTGGAGTACTAAATGTTTTGGTTTCGATTCTAGCTGATGGCATCCAAGTTATTTTATTTTTTAACTTTTGAAATCAGTACTATATATTAGGTGCAATTTAATATTCAATAGAGAATTGGCTCTGTAATAATAAATACGAAATCTGCATGAACTATAATATATTTAAGCATATCTTAAGACTCGTCAAGACTGGACACTGCTTGCTTGTTAAGTAATAAAATCTTATGTGAACATCAATCATGTGCATGTGCTTAATAAAATCTTAAACATCAATTAATTATGGAATATGTATTAATTATGGAATATGTATTAATTATGGAATATGTATTCAAGCTAGAAGGTGAGTAACTGGGGCACATTATTATTATTATTTTTTTATTTATTTTTTTTTTTTGTAAACTTTACCATTTAGGGAGATGCCACCGAAACATCCCCACCCCGAGAAAAATAACATAGATTTATCTTGTTCGATTTTCAAAGTCAAACTAAATAGGAATACATCTGACAAATCAATATCTTTTTTCTTTTTTTTTTTTTTTTTTTTTTCACAAGGAAGTCACCACTTATCAAGACCCGGAGGCCATTCAGGGATAAGGGTCATTGCGTGTACAGTAATCAATAGGATAATATCGTAGTAATGGAGATCTGATAAAGTGTCTTTCTTAAGAGGGCGGTTCAACAGGAACTTGTTTATGTTGGACTTGAAGACATCCAAGTTGTAATCAGGTGGGAAACAGGCAAACGGAAGAGAGTTCCACAGGCGTGCCCTTCTAAGAAGATTTAGACTTAGGCACAGATAAAGAGTGGGGGAAATTACTGACAATGGTTTCAGCTAGACGGGTGTATTTTGTGAAAGATTGGCGAGGGGGGGACCAAAGATTGGAGCTCAGACAATTTTGGGGGGCCTAATTAAAAATTATTTTTCTTGCGTTTCTTTCTAATAATAATTAGGAAAATTGTTGGAACTGATTTTTAATCAATGCTGTTATTGGCTGCACTACAGATCCATGTGTTCGATCGTTACTATACATGATAATAATTAAAAAATAATATAATAATTAACACTTCTACCCAGTCATGGCTGATGGAAAAAGAACAATTTACCTCCATGTGCTAAATAATGAGTTTCAGTTTCTAATTTTGTAAGTTTAACAAAGAAAAAAAAGATGTACTTGAAGAAGGTCGGGTGTTATATCAACCAAAATGTTGTGAAAATAACAACCAAAATGAGAATAACAGAAATAATTCTCAGCTAAAAAATTCTGAATCAGATTAAGGTTGTTCCTTTCTTCCCCCACCCCCACCCCACCATTTGCTTTGCATCTCAGACTGTCTTTTATGGCATTAGTAAGAAACGGTTCATCATTCTACAGCTTCTTTCATTTCGAAATCTTCCAATCTTCTACAGACTCAAAATAGACAATTATTTGTTTTGGTGAGGATGGCGGTGGAGGCTCAAACAATAAATACGCAAAAAGACTACAAATTCTGTTGTAATCTACTTATTCCAGACCCTGTCTTGCCTATGTTCAAAATATCTAATTTATAGATTTTTCCCTATAATTTGGTTATAGGTTCTATAAAGCAAACATAGTAAAATAGAAATTATCCACTTCATCATGGTTGCCGTATCTGAAATTGAAAATTGAAAACTGGTATTAATCCCCAAAAGATCCCCAATTATTTTAGGCCACATAACTTTTGATAGAATCTTTATTTTTATCATTTATAAAATTAAAGAAACAGTTTTAATTTGTTACTTTATAGTTAGTTAATAATTAATACTCAAACTATTTAAAAAAATATTTTTTAAATAATAAAAAAAAATCCAATTATAAGAAAACAGTTGGATTTTAATATATTTTATTATTTGTGTTTTGAAATTTTCAGATGAGAATTAATGATTTGTATTATTTGGATTTTTTTAACTATTGTTCTCATCTTCGGTATTATTTTCACAACGTTTTGGCTGATGTAACCGCCAAACTTCTTTAGGTGTGTCTTGTCAAACTCGAAAGTCTGCACAATAATTTTGAACAGAACCTTTTATTTAATCCACGGACATAGTATGCTCTCGTTCTGTCAACCATGATTTTAAGTACCAATTGTATTTTGAGTGTCACTCACACAGAGGATTGAACCTTCAATCTCTAGAAAAGAAACTTACAACTAAATTTTACCAAACACTTTATCCACTACGTCACGGGTTTTTGCTGATTAAATTGTAGATTAAATAAAGGGTTTATTTGAAATTCCGTGCAGATTCCTGAGTTCGACAGAAAAATTCCCAAAATCATCAACAAAAGACACTTGAAGATCGGAGGTTACATCAACTGATACATTGTGAAAAAAAAAAAAAAAAACGCTCAAGATGAGAACAATAGTCCAAATAATCCAAATTTTATTATTTTTTTTAATAATCTAACAAATTGTTAAAAACTAATTATTGTTTGAAAAAATCCAGCTTTAAATAAAATTGGATATTATTTATTTTTTTTATTTATTTCATTAATACAAGTTCGTAAATTCTGACTTCAGATCTGGCAGCCATGATAAAGTGGGTGCTTTCTATTTTTACCAAAAATATTATAGAAACCATATGTATAAAATTTAATAACGTAAGCATATTTAAAAATATTTGAAATGTTTTGTCATGAAATATCAAATTTGCTCCAGCTCGAAAAGAATTGATCGAAGGTAAAGTCCAAGGTTGAAGCTGTGGTCGTCTTGTGGGTTCAAAGGAAACTAGAAGGGTAAAATGGAGGTGTGTGCCACCTACGTCTTTCCACTCATCTTTTACAGACTGGCTGTACTTCCTCTGCCCGCAAACTACCTAAACTCCCTACAGAGCAAGCTGTCTTCACATCTTTAGGACAAGGAGAAACATTGGGTTTACAGACAGGTCTGTGTTCAACGTCTGCGTGAGGGAGACTTGGAACTGCCCAACTAGAGGTGATATCAATATGCTGAGAGGCTGACCTTCTTGGGCCGAACTTTGACAGAAGAGTCTGTGTGGGACCCCACGGTCGAGGCCACTTTTCCCGACCTCATCCTCAGTCAAAGCATGTAGAAAGTTGTGGAGCGACACGCAGTTCTTAAGAGAGTGTAGAGCTATGCTAAGGAATCTCCCAGGGTCCAGTGACCTATCACAACTGACTAAAAAGAAGCTCTATAAGGAACTCGTGAGGGGGGGGAGCCAACGACCTGCTTGTCGCATTTGGGGTTGTCAGAGGAGGTGATGATCTGCTCCCGATGGAGCTGGATGCCAAGTTCGAGTCATCTCAACAACTGAGTTTTCCTTGACTTGGCAATTGGCTCAGAACGCATTGCCCCTCGATGCCATACTAAACACTGCCAGACTAGCCAGTCTCGAATACAGCAGACTCAAATGGTATCAGGCGTAAGTCAAGGAGGTGATGGCTCACATCGATCTTGAACAGCCTCACCTGCTGGACATGTCTTATGTCATCCACAATACCGAGCCACCATGGGACACCAAGAGACGAATGTCTTTTCTCATGATCCTGGCCATGGCCAGAATGGTGATATGGGCGTCGAGACTGCAAGAGAAAAGTGGGGTGTAATCTTTTGCTGATCCCCTTCAAACATCAGCTGAAGGTAAAAATCAGATGGGATAGGAAAAGATTACATACCATGACCTGTGACCGAAGATGGATTTAGATAGTGAGTCTGTGTGTGTGTGTAGAGGTGCTAAGTTGGAGTTCGTATTCCCTGCTTGAGCATGGCATGCACGGTTCCATATCCTGCCGGACTCCAGTGCTTAGATTAGGTTCTTAGCTAGCCGAGTGAGTGGCCCTCTCCATCCCCGATAGGAAACCTCCAAGATGCCTCCCCCCTATTTTTCTTTTTTGTCTCCGGCCACCCCAATAAGTGATCTCATCTTGGTGCAACTTCAACTTCATATACACCCTCCTCTTCCCTTTTTCTTTGATCCTGTCTAGAATTTAGCCCCACTTAGAGATCTGCTTGTTTTCAGCCCCCATCAAGCCGGAAAACAGTGGGTGGTCTACCGTTTTTGGTTTATTTTTTTAAAACTTTTTCCCCCCACTCTATGCCAATGGATTAAATAAAAGATTATATAATTTTATTTCTACTTATATATATACATTGTATTTATTAAAAACAAAAGCAAAAAACTATTCGATTTTTTTGTTTTTACTGATTTGTTTCTTTTTGTAACAATTCATGAGAATAAAAAAATATATAACTCAACAACTGTCAGATAAAATGACGCATAAAGCCTCTTATAGAGGCGCTTGAACACCTGAAAAAAAATTGTCTACAAATAATAGAAACTATGAACATTAATCATTGGATTATTTTGGTTATTCGAACTTCTATTCTCAACTTGGTTGTTATTTTCATAACGTTTTGGCCGATCTAACCTCCTACCTTCGTTTTCAAACTGAAAAACATTCTACTCAAACTCGGAAATCAATGCAGAATTTCAAAATGAACCCTTTATTTTATCCACGTGGGTAGATTGCTCTCGTTCTGACATCGATGACCGGGTATAAGTATTAATTATGATATTTTTAGTTATTATTGCTTATAGTAAGGATTGAATCTTCAACCTCCAGAAAATTGCTATTTAGAACTGATTGTTAGTCAATGGGTTTATTCATGTGGATAATTCTTGTATAAACAGAGGTTGAAGGTTCAATCCTTATTACAGGCGATAATAAGAATCAAATAAAAATTACTACTTCACAACAACAACTCGTCCCTTTACCACAACTACAAAAAAAAAATGTTATTCCTTCCTCTGTGTACTTAACACCAAACAGAATTTCCGTCAACAGTTTGTTTACAAGAACTTCTCATCTGTGGAACACATTACCACAGAATTGCTTCCCTACAGGCTACAATATGGTCGTCTTTAAATTTAATGTTAACAAATACATGTTATAAGCCGTCCTTATAATATTCAAACATTGTTCATTCCATTCATCATTTTCAATCCTATCATAACATTCTTCATCATTCAACTAACAATTCAATCATATAATTTTTTTCCTCAAATGAATTTTCGCCTTGAAAAATCGTGACTCATTAGTAAAAAAGAAAAAAATAATTTCGATTACACTTAAAGATCTCCAAAAATGTTGGCAGAAATTTCTTACATTTGTCAAATTGTGTCCACGTTACCTCCGTATTATCGATCGTGTCACCCACACTTGTTACACTGATTAAAATGTGTCTTTAATGAGTATGAAGCAAGTATTCTAATCTTCCGATTTTCTTTCTGACAAATTTCAAGCAAATTACTACAATTAGTTTGGACGTAACATTACCACCTGAAAGGTGACTTTGTCGCATTACTGAATAATTACGCGGCCCCACGGACAAAGTAATGGAAGCATTGGAAGAGAACTGATCTAGATTCATGGAATTCCAAAATCTCGGGTTTTTCCCTCCAGTATGTCCCAATGTACAAAGGAGTAACACAGGAAGTGTTTTCTGTATATTTTTTTTTTGATTACTTAGTCCAGCTGAAACATTTTTCAATAATCACCTAAAAATAAAAATCAGATTGAAGAATGTAATAAGAGTTTGTATTTTTTTTATATTCAAACTACTGTTCTCATCTTGGATGTTATTGTTATAACATTTTTGGTGATGTAACTTCAAACTTCTTCGGATGGCTCTTGTCAAATTTGGGAATCTTTCTGTCAAACTCAGAAATTTGTATTGCTCTCGTTTCATCAGCCACGACTGATTAGAAATGTTAAGCAATTCGTGATTGCATTCTTAGTATCGCCCTCAGTGAGAATTGAACCTTCAATCTCCAGAAGATTGTTACTGAGAACAGATTACACTTAGCACTTATATCCATTACACCACAAATCCTTAACTTTAAAAATCTATAAACAAATAAAAGTTTAAAAAAAAAAAATTACTTCACTAAACTAGTTTAATATAATTTTTTATTTATACAATAATTTTGGCTTCATATGTGCATACATGTTTCAACTATTCTTCCTAGGTTTGGGATATAGATATTATTCCCCCTCCCCCCGGATTAAATTGAAATATACTTATCCAATTATCCTGGCTAATGAAGTTCCAGAATATATATGATTACAGGAATGCATCTCCATTTTTAAGTTATAAATAGAATTAGATAATAATGTTTTGAGCAAACACAGATTCCCCTTTGCCCCAATATTATTGATATCTATAAAAAAAAATATGTATTTTAGTTTATTTTTAGCTGAAAATTATAATAAATGTTTAAAAGGGATTTAGGGTTTAAAGCACGAGGGCAATCATTAATTCTCAGGAAACACCAAGTGTGCCTTGATGGGGTGAAATACTATAAATTTACTAATGATGCGACGATTTCAATATTCTTTTCGATTTCGACACAATTACCAATTCTGTTCTAAATTCCAAATTCTAATTCTTTTAAAATCTCTAAATATTTAGCTATAGAGTTTTTGTTTTGTATGTAATATGTGCATATATTATTGCAAATGTAAAACGCACTCGTATCGTGAGCTATAGGTTTTAGTT